>NW_021940813.1:10120356-10271096 GCF_001715985.3 Manacus vitellinus
GCGGGACACACGAGTCCAGAGGCTCCAGCAGTTACGGAGGCGTTTCAGAATTGCCATTCACGTCATCTCTGGTGCATACGAGACTGCTGGATTCTGAGGAGGTTTTGTGTGTGTTCCCCTTCACTCTCCTAAGTATTGCTGGTATATATGCAGATAGATATGGCCCTGCTTTTCTGCTGGTGCCTGAGGACCTGCCACCTTTTCTTTCTGGAGGTGAAACCCCAGTCCCAGCTGAAGAAAATTAAGGGACCGGTAATCCATGTTCCCTGACGGGATGATGCTGTGAACTGTCACAAGGGGTTTTCCACTTGCCGACCCTCTGTGTTTTTGTGTTACCACAATTTTGCTTACTGGAGGAGTAGTGGTGGCCACTACCTGGTAGAACACTTACTGAATTGTGAGTGGATTACATTCTCTGAAGGGTTTCAGGGTTGTCCCTTCTTGCTTAATGGCTAAGAGGATTATATCCTGCAATTTAGGCTTGTCCTGAGTTGCTGCAGTACTAACCCGTGGAGGAGAAGACCAGGCTTAGCTCAATGGGACTGCTTGGGAGACCTTGAGAAATCCTTCTTGAGATATTCCTCCTTCCACTGCTATGCATGCTAGAGAAGTGTATGGATGGGGTCATGGATGATTTTCTAGATGCACATGGACCCTGTCTGTGTTAAGATGCTACAGGGTAGAAGCTAGTATTGGGCCTAAGTTGGTTGTCCCAGGGCATCTGAATAGTCAGTGAAGAGGTCGATTACTGCCAGTGAATCATCCTTCCTTCCCGTTTTCAGATAAGTACAGGTATCAGCTGGAATTTTAACTGTCTTGGAACTGTTGTACTGATTGTATCTAGTTCTAAAATCAAGCTGAAAATAAGGAGTGGTGTTTCTGAAATAATCAACATCATTCCAAAATTAAATCCTAAATTATTTTCACGGCATTATTTTTAATGACACTAAATTCTTCTACTCTGCCTGTAGGTTGTGCATCATGAGGAAGCTTCCTTCTGTTCTGGCTAGGACACTTACTTCTGGGACCACTGGCTCCCCAGTGCTTCTAGACATGTTTGAAGGTAAAGTAATTGACTGTACTCCAGAAGATTTAATGATGTTTCTAAGGAATTTATTCTTTCAGGTAGTGTATTAATGTATTAATATTGTTTGGATAGTGTATTAATATTGTTTGCATGTATTAATATTGTTTGGATAATGAGCATGGTTTTGGCTGTTCGGTCATGGTATAAGGGTTTAGGAAGCAGCAGAAAGTGACTGTATTTGTTTGGGGGTTAATGGCACAAGTATAATCACTGAAGTTGCAATTTAGGGGCTTGTCTGGTTCTCTAGTCTTTGAAGAGCACAGGTTCTTTTCTGGCAGGATAAATGCTGCTCAGGTTGGATCTAGATAGAAAGTCAGCGTAGTACAGACAGGTACAATGGGACTGGAGAGAATGGCCAAGAAGTGGGGGAACTGAGTGGAAATAATGTCTTACAGAACTTTAATGTGTCAATATGGTTAATTTTGTAAACTTGGAGAAATCTTTTAATCAGATCAGCAGCATTGCCTCATGAAATTGCTCTTGTCAATAGATCTTTGTGTGGAAAGATTGTTGCAGCACTCTGAAAGAATAAACCATAGTGTTCCTGTTTCAGAAGCTTTAAAACTTTTTTCTTGCATTCTAATCCCTTGAACTGAGAAAAGGGCAGGAGGAAAAAGGCTGGAGCCAGGTACAAATAATTCTCTGATGGAGTTTTACTTGTGTCTGAGATCTTCTTTTCTCCTTTGTTCTCTAAATAGAAGTTATCAAGTAAAAGAGAAAATGAGAGTCATTCATTACTAGAGAACTTATTTTCATTGTCGTTAATAAATGGTAATTTAGGACATTAAGGGAGAGAAGCAAGGATACAGAATATTGCATATTTGCAAATATTATCCTGATTGTTTAGTTAGATATTTAAAAGGCTTGTAAGAACAGTGAAGCGTTAAGGCCATCCTGGCCTTGCCTCTGATTAGTGCTCCAATATTAGAACTTCAAGAGGTACTAATATTTTGAGGATTGTAATAACTGTACACATTTGAGATTCTGTTTCAAAATTGTAGCATTTAAATGTTACACAAACCTTGCTGATACATAAACTACTTTCCTTTAATTATGTATCCATGCATTCACAAAAACAAATACTTTTTCTTAACTAGCTTTTTGCATGCTTCCTCCCAGCTTTGGGTCCCAGTTGTGAGTGCCCTTTCTTCCATGGTTCTCCCAAAGGCTACATGAAGCAGGACTTTGGAAGTTTCCTCTGAGATAACTCTCATCCCACTTCCTGGAAAATGCTGCAGTTATTCTTTCCAAAGTTAATAGTGTTTATCAACAGCATATGGTAGCACCAGGTTTGAAAAACCGTTTGGGATTATGCAGCAAGCAGATACCAAAGAGTCAGTAGACAAGGAACTGCAAAGCTAACTTGTAAGGAAAGGACAAACTGAGTTGAAAACACCAAGATACTGACTGTAAATCAGGCAAGGACAGGTTGCTTGCAGTTACTAACATTAAGGAACATGTGCCTGAATGGAACTGAAGCAGGTAGAATAACCAGGTAACTCCTTACTGGATTAAATTAGATGTAAATTGCATTGTTTCTTTTGATTGGTAATCTAACCTGTGTTTTCTACTCCACAGGACATTCACCTATTCATGTGAATAATGGTGTGTTGTGGTAATCTGTACATATTAAAGTATTTGCTATAGCACTAAACTTACTCAGCTACTGTTTTTCCTTACTTTAGTATTCATGAAAAATGAAATGCTATTATTCTTCTCTGTCCACTTGCTTACAGCCACTTTGCCTTGGGTGAATGGCTCTGATCTTACTTGTGGCAGTATTGTTGGACCAGATCTCTGTCAGCACACTGTGTTTGTGGTGCTGTCCTGGATAACACATGTCTAAGAGGCTTGTGGGATACAAAATCTCTCACAGCAGCAGCTCCTGCAGTACTTGGCTTCATTTTAGACATTGGAATATGCATCTTTCACCTGAGTCCGGACCAAGCTCTGTACCAAAACTGGTGGTCAAATACATTGCAGTGTCTACCTGAACCTGGATACAGCCTGGGAAGGCACCAGGACAAAAGATATGGATCTCACTGGCAAAGATGAATGCGGTGATCTTGCCCAGCTGTCCTTGTGTCCTTTGCCACAGCACAGTGCAAATAAACTCAGACCCTGCTGCTCTGGCATTAATGATCCACTGCTCAGAGTTTAGAAGATACTGTGAAATATGCAACATGCTAATGATGGATAAGTCCCATTTTGCACATTTAAGACATTTGCCAAATAATAAAAGAGAAATAGTTAATGGATTTTTGTGCTTAATTACTTAAATTTCTGTTGTAAGATACATAATATCTAGAAGGGCAGTATAGTCTTTCCAAGAAGGAGGAAAAAAAAAAAGAGCAAAACTATGTGCTTATGAACTATAAAATAGACTAGATTTAGCTTGGCAACATTTTAGAAATGCTTTTGCATGTAGTCCCTTTTATTGTTAAGGTAAAAATTATGTGTTCTCAGCCTGGCAAATGTTTGTACGTCTAAAATTGAAATCAGAAGTATTAAATGGGAGTAACAGCTTATATACATTTTTGCAGGTTTGAACTTGAGATTTTTCAGAGCTTTTAAAAGGAAGACGAACTTAGTTTAAACAAGGAGAAAGTGCTGTTTATTCCTCCTCCATCCCAGCACAGTCTGCACTGTTGAAAAATTGAGGTTTTGTGTTCTAGAAGCTGTAACTGTTTCTGCTAACACTGTATTTACCAAGCGCATGCTATGGCGGCTTCACAGATGGAGTATGAGTAACAGGAAAGTAGTACCTATTCTGTAAATAAGCCTGCTGCCTCTTAAATAAAAAAGAATCAGACCTTCTTCCCTTCAAAAAAAAATCAACTCTCAAGATTTTTAATCACTTTCTTTCCCTGGAATTTTTTTTTTTTGTTCTTAGAATTAGTAGTGGAAGTCTTCTCATTTCAAAACATTTTTAGCCTAATTTAATAATTAAATGAGGCCTAAGCAATCTATTTTGTTTTGTCTTTGTTTGCCTATCTTCCTGTCCCCCTCTTCTTTCAGAACCTTTTGTTGCTTGATATCAGCCAAAATAGATGAGCCACCAATCTCGAAGGGAAACGTGTTTACACAAGCTTTGTGAAAATTGGCTTCTAAATCAGAGGCTTGTTAGAGTGCCAGAGCTAGTGCTGGGGTCACCCACAGACCATGGTGTTTGCTGGCTGTTCGAGAGCGACTGGGATCCATGTGGGGGCTGGCACTCAGCCCTTTGCCTGCCTCTGGCTCGGGCAGACAGAGCAAAAACAGGCTGGGAGTGTAGGGGCGGGGGCTGAGGGTGCTGCAAGGGAAGGAACAAGAAAGAGAAGGTTTGGGGTATTGCTGTGGTGGTGCTGTGGGGGGACTTGGGCAGAAACTGTGTGAGAAGGAGGAGGGCTGAGCTGAGTGGGTCTGACTGAGAGAGGGGAATTTAAATCCTAGGGAATCATGCTAGACTCGCTCCAGGGTTCACAGGACAGTTTGCTGATCACTGTGAACAGTCTGACAGGGTATTTAGCTTGAAAAATGCCAAGCCTGATAAAGGATCAGCTTGTGGCTCACCAGCAGCCCTCTTTCTATTTCACCACGAAATTTTGGATGTTTTTTTGGTAGCCCTTGCTTGATATGTCTCTATTTTGTCCTAATACTTGAACCTCCTTGTATAAAAAATATTTGCAAATAAGCAAGGAATCCCTACTATACAATTCTCAGCTTCTGTTTGGAGCATGGGAATTGTTGCTGCTTGTTTTCAGGTGTTTCCAAATAGCCAACATTTACCTGCCTGACAGCAATAGGGTAGTTTAATAGATTTGATGGGACCTTGGCACACAACCTCATCTGAGCAAGAGTAGAAAACCTGCTTGTGCAGATTATTCTTGAAATTTAGGAAAGATTTGTGCAGAACTTATATTAACTCTGATCATAGAATCATAGAATCAGCTGGATTGGAAGGGACCTCTGAGATCATCAAGTCCAACCCTTGATCCAACACCGCTGTGGTTACCAGACCATGGCACTAAGTGCCACATCCAGTCTCATCTTAAAAACCTCCAGGATGGAGAATCCACCACTTCGATAGTACAAACAAGGCCAGAATAAATTTTTTAGGCCTGTCTTCAGTATCATAACATGGAGACTGCTAAAAATTTGGGCTCTAAAACCCTGCTGGTGAGAGCCAGGCTGCTGCTGTTACTTGCCTTTGTGGGTGGGATTGTTGAATTGGTATTCTTCTCATTCCCTTTCTCACAGCTGCACTGTTCCCTTTTATGTTCTTTTATGACTTTCTGATTTATCTCCACAGTTTGTGTTTAGGCTGTAATATTTTCATACCATAATTCTTCAATCTGATCTTGATCCACTCTCTGTTTCAGCTCTTAATTAGCACTGGCGGTGACTGCACTAACAAACACCTTCTTGGCTGTACACAATAAGCTACGGCATCATGTTACTCAACCCATTACTGTGATATGCCTACTAACAGCATCAGTGAATTTGGCCAAACTTTTGTTTCTGGGCTGCTATTTGCATGAATTTGTTTAATTTTCTTGTTCTGGGATGAGGATTATGCCTTCTAACGCCAGGCAACCTCACGTTCATCACTTGGAGAACTAAGCTTGATTTGCTTTGATTTTTTTTTTTCCAGTGCGGAACAAGTTGAGGGATATAGTGGGAGCATCTGCCAACTGGAGGTACAGTGTGCATTAAATGTATTTTACTTTATTTGTGAAACTGAGGTAGTTGAAACAAGGCTTCTGAATTGGTACTTTGTGGATCACAAACTTCTGAGATTTCTCTGGCAGAAGATCTTTAGCACCAAAGGAACAAAATATGTGATGTTGATGTGTAAAAGATTGTCCTGTTAGCTTTGAATCCAATGGAAGTTTAAGAACTGTAGAGTCAGTCTGGCTGGCAATGTCATGTTGCTGTTACCTTTGAGTTATCTCTAAGTGGATTGCCCACATGGTGAATTTATCCTGCACTGGATTCAGAGGCTGGTTCACTGTGAAGCAGGCTGCATGTCACTTTGGAAACTTGTCACCTCAGTATCAGGGTCTCCTTAATCATGAGCATCTTTAGCATTTCCTTTGTCTGCTCTAACTTCATTTTTGACTAATTTACATATAATTTAAATGATTGATGTTTTGACCTTATTCAGGTTGCCTTCTTCCCTCTGCATTACATTGACTAAACCAGAGTTGTCTGTAATCCTCTACTGTTACAATTCTGGAAAATTCAGCATAGCACTTTAGGGGAATTCTGTATTGCAGCTTGGTTGGTCACATGTGTATTGTTAATTTTCTTATGGCTGTGTTTGCTCTTCTTACACACTTTATGCACTGATAGGGAAATAAAGAGTGGCTCACCTGGGTGGAACGTCTGATGAAGGTCTTCTGATTCAGTTTATCTAGGCAGAATTGTAGGCATGCTAACAAAAGTGCCTGACTCCAGGAAGCTGATTTTTGCTTAGTAAGAGTAGGATCTAAGCATGAAGGGGCTTGAAATTTTTCAGTGGGTCAGCTAGAAAGGGCTCTAGAAATTGTTTTGTGAAAAAGCTTTTCCCACAGCCCAGAATGGCTGGGGAGAAATGACTCCATATGGAAATACCATCGGAGGATTGAGATTTTAGAGGGCTCTGGTCAAATCTGACCCACTGCCCCCATCCTGGAAGGAGAGCATACTGAAGCCAGGATCAGCACAGCAGTGTTTTTCTTAGACAGGTATGTCTTTTGTGCTGTGCAAGATGCAGCAGAAATGGTTTACAGAGTACTGAATGCTTCAGCAGCCATGGAGAAGTAAAGCTGGGGAGACCATAGCTGGGAGTGCTTGAGAATGACAGGTTTAATATGGGGAGGTTGGGAGGGCATGGATCATGTAGCCTTTGAGATCCCACTTTTAAAACACAGTGACAAAGAGCTGATACATGTGGAGACTGAACAGCTGGGGATGAAATTGAGGCCACAGTATGACTGAAGAGGACAAATCTGAGAGAATAGGATGATAGGGGTCCTGAAATTGCAGCTAAGGAAGGACTGATGTACATACATCTGGATTGTTGGGAGAGAGGAGAGATGCATGTTGGAGGAACACCTTCAGCCATAAATTTTGTGAAAAGTAAACTTCAGTTTGTGATTTCTCTTGTAAAGGCCAGTGGCATTTTGTATTCATTTGTTATTAAAAAGAAATATCTTGCTTATATGTTTATTCTGGTTTTGTACTTAAATTGTAATTAAAATTATTAATCTGTTCCTTGTTAAATATAGTCTAGATGGATTGTGGACATTTCAGAAATAGATGAACATTTCTGAGAATGTTTAGGGTGAGTGTTAGTTAATAATTAGGTGAATTACTGTTACTGTATGACTAATACTGCAGTGTGTAACAGTATTTGTTGAAAAATGTTACTGCGTTGAGCCCCACTTCTGTATATTGAAGTGCAAATTCTGAAGTGGAAGTCAAGAAGAGTTCTGCTGCTGACCTCAGAGGAACCAGGATGGGACTGGTGAAAATAGAATATAATTGAATTTTTATTGTTTGGTTTCTTTGTGTTTGTAGACAAATTTCTGATACACTCTTTGATTAACTTCTCTTAAACCTTTCACTGAGAGACCTTAGAAAAAAGTTTTTTAAAAAGCCTGAAGGTGAATCGTCTTGAATGTTACATCTTTCCTTAATCATCTCGTATATTCTATTTCTATGCAGTGGCATAACTTCAAACATTAACCCTCTGGAGGAGGTTGTTATCTTTCTGTTTCCTCTGAACTCTGTGGTAGTCATGTTGCCAAGATGAGGTAAACCATATCTCCTGTTTAAAACAAACAAACAAATAAAACTAACTGAAGTTTTCTGCTAGACTTTTACTCTCTTTGATCATGGATTATTCATATTTCCCCAAAACTTATTAAACAGAAAAGAGAGAATATAAATATGGTGAAGCTTGACTTTCTGAAGTAAAACTCAAGCCAAGTAAGCCTGCATCTTAAATGGCTAATACCCAGAATTCATCCAAAGTCAAAACTTAAGACAAATTTTCTTTTTGGTGAAAAGGTTCTCTCTTTCTCCCTTTCTTCCTTTCCCCCCCCCCTCTCTTTCCTTCTCTCTTTCCCTCTCTGGTTTTGTTAAGCACAGTGTCACTGATCTCAGCAATGCAGCGTGCACAACTGAAGGAATGATGCATATCCAGAAGTTTAACGTTGGTTGCTTGGTGTTTTATGCCTTCCCTTGCTCTATGAAATGGATCCATAGTTTTGCATACTCCTTGGAGCTGTTGCACGTTTAACCCTTAGGTTTTTGATAGATTCTAGGGATGTTATGAAATATTTGCTTTATTTGGTTAGGTTGCACTTTTAAGAGGAGGGAACTTTGGTGGAACAGGTAAGAGAGAACGTTGGGCAAGACTTACATCTTGTAGATACCTGTGCAAGGAACCAACTTGGTAGACTGCAGAGAAGTGACAGTAAGTTGGCCTTTATTCGACTGTGAGAGTTGCAGCCCCTCTGAGTTGGTGGTGCTGGAAAAGTAGCTCGAAAGGAGCAGTGCTCCCTTCTCTGTATTGTTTCTTTCTGTAACTTTTCTATATAGTTGTAAGATGTCTGGGTAGGAAGAGAGAGAGAGAAAGAAATAGGTTAGTTTTCCCTGTCTTTTAGCTTGCTGTATGAACTGATGCTGTGAAGGGGCAACTCACCTGTGGATGATAGCAAATCTTAGCAGGTTAGTTCTCTTGTTCTTAGTACTAGTCAACACCGTACAGCTGCTTTACTTCTTGGGAGAGATTATAAATTGATGTTCAGTTCTTTAAAATTGTCACTGTGGCAAGAGTTGTGATACTGTAGCTATGGAAGACATGAGTATGCACAAAAACTCATAGGTTAAATTATATCTGATTTGTTCTTTTCAAGGGGAACCATTTTGGTTACATTCAGAATTAGATTAATTTTGTTCATAAGTGTGAAGTATGTGCTTGCCACTTGTACACAAAGATATTTCAAAACTTTCTGCAGTAGTCTTGCTTAGCATCTGTCATTATGTGCATCTCACTTTCTTTTCAAGGCTCACTTACTGTGTCTTGCTATTTTTACTACGTTTTGGTTTTCATTTTGATAATCATCAGTGTGACATCTTTTAGCTAGGGTTGCAGTTGTGTTGTCATACTCTAGACAGATTGTTTTTTTTCTTACCAGTGATCATGTGCAAGCAATGCAAGAAAGAAAAGCTCTTCATACTTTGCTGGCAAAATGTCAGGAAGATCTCCCTCCCAGAAGAATGAAGGATAGCTACTTGGAAGTTATTCTACCTCTAGGAAGTCAGCCTGAAATAAGAGAAAAGTACCTGAACGTACACAACAGTGTAAGGTAACAAAGCAACCATGTGACACATACAGGAAACTGTTAACTTCCACTTGCTATGTAAGTAGGTATTTAATTGTCAAAACCCGTCTTACAGATTTGGAAGGATCCTTGAAGATCTTGACAGTTTAGGAGGTATGTATCTGTGCCCTTTTAAACACTCCACAAAGTGATTTTGAGTACTGCTGAGCACTGTTTGGTGTGATACAGTATGACCTCAGGCAGAGAATCCCATAATTGTGCTATCTCAAAGGGGAAGGAAAAAAAGAAAGACACTGATGCTGGAAAGAAAGGATGGATGATAAAGAACAGACAGAAACAAAATTGTTCCACTTCAACTTCTTGCCTCTGTCAAATTTTTAGTGGACTAGTTACAAGAATAATTTACTGAAAAGTGATTCTAGATTATGAATCTGCATTGAGTGTTAACTCAGAGATAATTTGCACAGTGTGTATTGAAAATTAAAACTTACGATTGTTTTTTCTTAAAAAAAACTCAACAAAAACTGACACAAAACCCAACAGAGGTTGGAAATATTTTAATCTTCCCTTTGGGGTGAAGAGTGTATAATCTGGAAAGAACAGAATGTAACCACTGAGAACAAATTAAAAACAATTGATGTATATTCTTGGATTCTGTCTCCAAATTGATATTGAGGGTAAAACTGGGTCAGTTATTTCATGAGTTAGCATCCTTAATTTTTTTTCTTCTTTTCACTTATTTGTGGTCTTGAAAAGTTAAAGATCTTTGACTTTTGTATTGCAGTTAAAATAAGTGCTAGGTTGTTAATAGAACTTGGAGATACTTTTATCTTAAAAAGTCACCAGGTGACTTCTTCTTCATCAAAGTTCTGTAGCTGGTTGGGAGCTTTTCAATGGAGGTTTTTGACACAGAATAAGTGCTTATTAAGGGAAAGCTGTGAATGGAACGGTTTTTTTCTGTTCCTTCTGAGGGTCCAGATTCACAAAATTGAGGAAGGCAGAGAAAGAAGGGAATGTATGTCTATCTAGGATAGACACAATAGCTGGATGATTTATATTTCCTTCTGGGAGGTGGAAGGTACTGGCTTCAGCACCTGTCCTGAATTAGAAAAGGAGACCTCAAACTGTTGGCTACCCTCCATTGTTAGATGAGAGGAGCCTGTTTTTCATTCTTTGCCTTGTTTATTTTCCCTGAAAATCTGTGAAGACCTTTTTTTTTTCCTGTGATGGCACAGAATGTCTGCCTTGTTTGCAGTCATACTGTGCTCCAGTCAGTTCCGCTGGGGATGTATTGTTTTGGGTTAATCAAGATTCTGTCCCAAGTACAAAATATTCAGGATGGCCATATTGATGTAACGAGTTGATAGGCATAACAGGTTTTAGAACTGTGTCTCCAGTAATTTTAGGGGAAAACATAGATTACTTGGAAGGACAGAGATCTTTCTTCTCTTATCTTGTTAAGTCCAAACAGATACTTTTGATTATGGAAATCCATGTTGAGTGAAAGTCACGTGAGCACTAGGACAAACCCTATTTTTGCAGCCTTGAATTACTCTAAGGAGTCTGTTTACTTGGATGTGCTCTTAAGAACAAAGCTAATTAGTTTAAATAATGGTTTGGCTTTTAGTGACTGCGGTGTGATAAATATCTCTGACTGTGCTTTCATGCCTGTAAGGCACATCTTATTTAATCTTCACCTCTTTAAAGGAATCAGTATTTTAAAAGTCCTCAAATAACATGTATCCTTGGGCAACCTGCATGAAATCAAAACAGAAGATTGGAAGAATCTGAGTGGGCTTCAGGGGTAGAGGAAAGAGATTATGTAGGATTTGGAGTAGAGTGATGAGTTGATTTAAAGTGCTTAGCTAAATTTTTCTTTGTAGTGAGTAAATATGCATAAAACTGAACTGCTGCATCACTGTTTTCTTTACAGCAATCCCATGTGTTACTTGCATGAAAATGTGGAAGTTGGGCTTTCCTACAGTAGGATATTTTAGTTTGTGTTTTGCAGGTACTTCTCATGCTTTGCAAGATGGCTTTGATTTGCTCCACTAATGATTTTGTTAAAGAGCTGACTCAATTTTTGATCTCTCCATAGTTCTTATTTGCTACACTCACACCAAGCAGGAAATGCAGCCAAAGTCTCCCTTATCCATAGTCACAGCTCTGGTGGATAAAATCAGTAAGTGGCAATTTGGTCAGTAGAAATGGTTTCATCTGTTTGTCTTACTCTTTCAGCAGCCACTGCCTTCCCATGGTTGTTGAGGATACCTTCTTCACTCTCCTGTTTAGTTCACTTCATCTTGTTTTGGCCTTGAACTCTCAAGTATTGTGGCTTTTGTTGAAGGAAGGAGAGAAGAGGATTTTGTAGTGCTTTTTAGCATTTCATATGTCACTTCAAAATACAACTTTCATGCTTTCTTCACTTCTGTGTTTAGTTTTCTATTGGCACCCGGGTTTCTTAGCTTCATTATAGAACAGTGTTTGTTCTGGTGGAGTTGGGACCTTGCTTGTCTCACATGTTCTGCTGAACACCTCCAGGGGTCTGCTGTCCACCTGTGTGACTGCTTCCTACTCCAGTTCTGGCTTGAGAAGTCTGGAAAGGCAGAAACTGCAGACTAGCAGTTTGGTCCTTTGCAACAACCGGCTTTTCTGGGTTGTCTTTGCGTGTGTTGCCACCTTCAGAACACAGAAAGGCCTTAGAGAATCTGGCCTTTCGAGTATTAGATGTGAGTGATCTGCCTCCAGTAAACACTAATGTTTGTCTTGTAGATTTGTGCAAGAAGATTATATATCCAGACTGTGACATCAAATTCACAGGCAATGTTTCTTGGGTTGGGAAGACCTCAATGGAAGTGACGATGCACATGCTGCAGGTTAGTTCCTGTGACTTCTCTCCATCTTATGACAGGCATGAGGTGCTTCAGGGGAAATTCTGGACAATGGCTTGAGCAATCTAAATTATATATTCTAGAATAACTTTCTGAAGGGCTTGAGGCAGCCCTAATGTTCTGAAGACCAAGACAGCTTCCAGTAGTCTCGATGCAGCAAGGCAGTCTTGCTAATCTTTCAAGACGTGTTTTTCTTAACCAGTATTTTGTATTTAAAGTGCAGCACAGTACTCCTACTGAAAAAAATAGGTGTCTGTGCTCTGCATGCTCTCAAATAAGCTTCTCCCTGCTTTTGAAAAACTTTATTTTCCTTATGCCTTATCATTTTATAGGTTTATGAATTTTAATGTTGGTATTCAGACTTGATGTTAAATTGTATCTCATGTGCTCATCTTATCTACTGTGTAGCATAATTTTTTTAATGAGTTATTAAATAATAATGGAATATAAATGAAGGCTGTAACTAGGCTACACTATGCAGGAAGCAAAAGGAACATTAATAATTAAATTTAAAAAATCTTAACATTTCTAATAAATATTTACTGTGAATTCATTAGTTAACGGAAACATTAATTCAGTTATTTAATTATTTAGAGTAAAAAAGATATCCTATAAACACTTAAATGATTGGAGTGAGTCCAGAGGAGGGCCACTAAAATAGTCAGAGGGGTAATAGTCAGAGCACCTCCCCTGTGAGGAAAGGCTGAGAGAATTGAGACTGATTATCCTGGAAAAGAGAAGGCTTTGTGGTGACCTGATTGTGGCCTTCCAGTACCTGAAAGGAGCCTACAAGAAAGATGGAGAGGGACTTTTTAGAAGAGCCTGTGGTGACAGAACAAGAGGCAGTGGCTTCAAACTGAAAGAGAGTAGGTTTAGATTAGATATTATGAAGAAATTATTTACTGTGAGGGTGGTGAGGTTCTGGAACAGGTGGCCCAGAGAAGTTGTGGATGCCCCATCTCTGGAAGTGTTCAAGGCTAGACTGGACAGGGCTTTGAGCTACCTGGTCTAATGGAAAGTGTCCCTGCCCATGGCAGGGGGGTTGGAACTAGATGGTCTTTAAGGTCCCTTCTAACTCAAATCATTTTGAGATTCTATGATTCTGTGATAATTCAGAAAAACAGATAAATATTTTTTGATTTTCTTGGTCTCCTTAAATAAAATCTCTTATGTAGAAGATAATGTTACACCTTTATTGTCAGAGTTCCTTGCAGTGCTGGCATTAGTGGCAGTTTGGTATTAACAAAAAAGTATTTTTCGGCATTTTTAAGAATAAATGTTAAGTGGGTACTTTTACAATGTCTGTGTTGATTTTCTCTTCTCCCAGCTGAAAGCAGTTAATAAGCATTCCCTGCTAAATGTTTTACTGCAGAATTCCTGAAACTAAAGTTTTAATTTGCATTATTTCCTTATCTTTGACCTATTGTGAGAGATGTTGGAAGGGATGACAATGTGAAAGTAAGCAAAATTAACGGTGTGGCCGCATAGTTGATGTCAACTAAAGAGCTTGCTAAGCATGTTTACAATTTTAGAGTTTAATAATACATTTTTTTTCTGTCTCTCTTAGCTACATGATGGTGATTACAGCCCTGTGTTAGATGCAACCTTTGTCATGGTGGCCCGGGACCCAGAGAATAAACGGTAATTTGTAGGACAGGAAAATAGTTTTCTGACTCTTGCTGTGCTGAAAATGGCAAATGTGGCAGCTTGCTCTCTCTGTGTGGAAGCCCTATAATGTAAGTGTTAAATAAATCACATAGTCAATGTTTTCTGCTGGCAAGTGTTAACTTTCCTGTGACAAGCTTCAGAGTATTGATTTCAGCAGTCAAATGATACCAGGATTTGCTGGTAGTCTTGGGAGCTGACCCTTTTCTTTAACAGATTTTCCCTTTGTTTGAGTGACTGGCTTGAATGAACACAAGAAGTGAATAAATCTGCCAGAAACCCACTTCCATTCTAGTAGCTGTTAGAGCTAAAGATGGAGTTTCAGTAGTTAAATAGTCTTTGAGTGAACAATACCATTAATTCCCTAATAGACACTTGATAAGTGTCACCAGAATAATTCAGGCTGCAACTTGCATGTGTAACTAACATGGAACTGATAAGTATTCCCACAGAACTTTAAAACCCCCTAAACACTAATTTTGTTATTTTTCTGATTTTACTTTATCTATAATTCCTTAGTCATTAAACTAAGAGGCTGCTCAGTTGCAGTTTTGCTTTATAACTCCAGCATCAGATAAATGGTTGTATTCCTTAACCTCTTTCCTGTATAGCCCACCAAAGTAATAAACTGTTTCCTCTTTCCAACTAGTTTAAATAATTGCTTCTATTTAATGAAGAAGGGTGTGTTTAATGAAGGGGTTTTACTTTATTTAATTATGTAGTCCTGATAGCATTAGAAGTAGTTTTTAGTTTGGTTTCCTTCAGATTTTTTTTAGAACCAATGAACACACTGTACATTAAGAAAACCACTTATAATCATGGTTCCCATTCTAAGGACTAATTTTGCAAAATAATTACATCAAATCTGATGTCATTATGCACTAGCAGATTGACTGAGGACAAGCCTACATGGACTTGTGCAGATAGATGCAAACTTCAGTGTCTGTTGTACAGGCTAGCTGGCCGTAAGCCAGCTGTGTTTCTGTCCATATAAGGAGGGTATTTATGTGAGGTAAAAACCCTTCAGAGAGGTACAGGGTACAATAGGTTGGCTGTAGTGCCACAGAAATGTGGTTGTGTGCCTTTTGGACTATAGCAAACTGCATCTCACAGCTTGGGGCTTGGGCAGGAGAGCTGAGGTAGATGTGTCCTGAGCTGAGGAGAGGGGAAATAAACTCTGCAGTGGAGAAGGAGCTGCTTTGTCTTCAAAATCCAGAGGTTTAGCAAACCAGGAAAGAGCAGTTTGTTATAGGAGAAAAGATCCTCTCTCTGTGTGCCTCTTGTCACCAGCACAAGGAAAGACTTGGGGTAGAGGTGGATTGTTCAGCACATACTTTGTGTGTGTGTATATGTTGTTTGGAGCATTTGTATAAATAATAATTAGGAATTACAGGAAAGAATGGTTCTTGAAAATAACCATTTGCCTTTACTTTTGAAAATAATTAAATGTCATATAATTAGGTTAAAGTAAACTTACTTGTGCAGTAAAATAAACATAAAAATTTGTGCTCAAGGCATGTCATAATCTTCTTTGATAAGTAGTACACGTGGTAAACAGCTTTTGGCTGTTGATAAGGCTGTCATGGGAGCATGTAGATTATAAAAACACTTACTAACTATGCCACTGTGCTCTTTCTATTCCAGGAGGAATGGTACCATTCAGTTTTTGGTTTAGTCTATCCTAAATCATCATGGCTTCATTTGCTGAGTTTCTAAGCAGCTTTCTGCTTGAATAATGTTCATTATAATTTATAGGTACAATTTTATCTTCTTAAGAGGGAGAGACACATCTCTTTCTTAATTACACTAGGTAGTGTTTGGATCACTTAACTGCTTCTTCAGAGTTAAAACTAATGGGGTGTTCTTTTGGCAGCTCCACATTATGAAATAATGCAATTATTTCTATGATATAACCTGAAGTATATCTTTTCATCTTGTAGTGTGTATGTAAGCAAAAATGGAAGACTATTATAATGTATTTATAGAATGAATTCTTGCTAAGTTTGTAATTTAAAAAAAATTCCTGTCCATAGGCCAGCATTTGTTAATCCACTCATTCCTGAGAGTCCTGAGGAGGAAGAAATCTTCAAGCAAGGGGAATGTATGTCGTATTTCCTGGTAGTATGTACATCTGCCTCAGGTTCAACTTAATAGCTGGAAGGAAGTAAACCAGGAGTTTCTGCTACTTAGAAATGCTCCTAATTTATATAATATCAAATTTTTTTTCTGGCTTGTGTGTCAGTAGTGTAAGAGAGTTTCAAAGTCTGCTATCACATACTTGGAAACTATTTGGCTAAACTGACAGATAAGGGTGCTCCTGGTGTGCCCTGCACACCCCCTGGACTCCTGTGTTTGCAGGATGCTCCCTCCACTTCGGGTCTGAGTGCAGCCCAGGCTCTCCTAATGCTCTGACTGATGGATTACCCCATGGTGGACCTGCTAAGTGCAACACAGCTCCTTGCTATCTGGGTGCCCATGTTCCCTTAGGACAGAAACTGGGAAAAAGAAAAGGGGGAGAGCAGGGGAAGGAGTGTTTAGCTCCATCTTCTTTTATTCCAAGATGAAGTTTTAAAGCAGAGAATTAGAGAAACATTGAAGACTGAATAAACTGGACAGAAGATCTTTTAAGCTAAAGTTTCAATCATTGCAGCCTATGGTAACGAGTTCTGTCATAAATTTCCATTCATGTACCATTGGCAAAGCCCGAAGGTTCTGTAGGGTTTCTTGTTAGGTATGTTTTTCTGTATTTTGAGGGTAGTACTCAAGTTTTCTGTAGAAGCAGTGGGTATCATAGTACACGTATTGAAGTTCTTCATCAAAGTGGTGGAGGTAGCAGTAAACTTCTGCTTTATTTTTTCTTTGATGCAGGTTATTCTAAAAGCCAACTTTGTGTTTGAATTGATTGGACCATGAAGTTACAGCTTTTAACTTACAGGGGAAAAAAGAAAAAAGGAAAGACAGTTGATTCCAAGTTAAAATTGTCAGAACCATTATTTGTTTTTTTCTCTGAACTCTAATACTAGGAGTTTTTTTTTAATATTTAGTGAACAAGCTGAGGAGGATTGAATTCAGCACTGCTTCCTTACTGAAAATGGCTCCCACTGCAGAAGAAAGAAACATTGTGCATGACATATTCCTTCATACTTTGGACACAAAGTAAGAAGAGGAGTGGTGGAGGAGAACTGATGTACTATGAAAGAGAAAAGTACCTTTTGAGTGGGTGCTCGTAAGAGGGTAGTCTGGAATAAATGAACACATTTAAATTCTGTGGCATTTTATTTGGAATGTAGGTACAAACTTTAATGTGACATCTGCAGCTCTCAAAAGAGTCTTCAGTTAATACATAGTGTTAGCTGTGCCAAGATGCTGAAAGGGACACTGTAAGCACAGAGACCTGAGCAAGCTCAGGTTAGGAATGATCTTGAGGAAAAAGGTTAATCATGTTTAACCAAATAAGGGAATGGATTAGTTTTGCAACCATGACTTGTACAGTCTCAGAGTTTTCTGCCATGATACCTAGTTAAAAAACCTGTGAGGACAGGAACTGGCCATATTATGACCAAATAACTTTGTAGTGTGTTTTTGAATATAATACCTGACAACATTATTTGAGAGAGACTGTTGTTGGCATACTTTTCTTATATTTGAGATTGATGTGAAATCATCTGATGCCCATGGTGATAGAACAGTGTCTAATGACAGTAGTGCAGTGTTATATTTGTGATAATTTATAATTTTTTAAACATTATACAGTTGTTATTTTTAAAGCTGTTTACTAAAGGGAGACATGCTTTCCCTTAAAATTAGCAGATGTATTTTGTACACATTCTGTCTGGATTTGAAAACCTCAAACTGTCTGTGTGTTTGATGTTGAATTATTCTGTTAGCTCATTGTGTGCTTTTAATTCCTATTATGACTTAAAAAAACAGAATAAGGTTTTTCTGACAAAGTGTGTGCTTTGTGGTTGTGATTCATCTTTTCTTTCATGTGCTTTTCTCGAGCCTCATCAGTCACATAAACTTGAACAGTAGTAGAAGTTTTTGAAGGATCAGGAGCATAGGTTTATTGCAGTAACAAATCAAAGTACTAGCTTAGATAAGGCTTCAAGGTCAGTTGGAACAGTGTTTAGTGACACCCTTTCTGTTTTGGGGTTATTTTGGTGTTCCATATTTTTGTGGGTTTTTTTAAATATGTGTCTGCATTTAATATTTATGCATTTTTGGCTGCTGAATTCTGCTAATTCTGTAGACTATAAAGTTTTTTGTCTCTTCCAAAGGACAGTAAGTTTCCGGAGTCGTAAATTACCACCCAATTCAGTGTGGATGGAAGATGCAAAGCTAAAAGGCCTGCAGATTTGCCATCCTCAGGTATTTTGAAAAATATTAATGAATTACAGAAAGGTACTTAAGAAGTAACTTTAAAAGGGAATTTTTACAAGGACATGTATTGACAGGAAAAAGGGTAATGGCTTTGCACTGAAAGAGGGGGGGTTTAGATTAGATTGTAGGAAGAAAGTTTTTACTATGACTGTTGTGAGGCACTGGAACAAGTTGCCCAGAGAATCTGTGGATGCTCCATCCCTGGAAATGTTCAGGGCCAGGCTGGATGGGGTTTTGAGCTCTGGTGGGAGAGGTTGAATTTTTATGTAAGTTTAGTCAAACCATTATTTTGTTTCACTTCTGCAGTCCTTGCAATGTATTTAGATCATAGTTTCTTTTGCCAGTTTTTTGTTATTTGTATGGGTTACCACTGCAAAATAGAAGATTTTTAGTGACCTTGTTTTCTTACTAGACTATTCATTCTGTGTAAAGAAATTCCTTTGTAAAGTGTTTGCAAAAAGTTTGGCCTTTGGTTGCTGTCACAGTTTTGAGTTGTTATCTTGTGTTTTTAAATGAGTCAGATGAGCTCCTAGTAAGTAAAGTTGCCTTGGGCATTTTGAATTTTGCATGTATATTTCAGTAGTGCTTTTTATATATTCAGGTATTGGGACTTCTGTTAAATACTGTAAACTGAAGTGCAAACTTCAACACAATCCTTTGAAAAGAATTTTGATTTTTGTTTCTACATACAGGAACGGAACATCTTCAATAGAATCTTTGGGGGTTTTCTCATGAGAAAGGCATTTGAACTGGGATGGGCAACTGCTTGCAGCTATGGGTGAGTTGTAGGCCTGGAATATTTATATAATCCAGATCACTATGCACATATACATAGGTCAGGAAGGCCAAGCTAACCAACCTAATGACTATCTGAGCTGAGAAAACCTAGGTGTCTAGTAGAATCTTGAACTATTCGTGCACAGTGCTGTCTTACTTAGGGCACCTGTTGTATTTACAAAGAGATTTGCATCTTGCTCCTTGGAGCTCGGTTTTTAAGCAGCACTTGTGAAGATAGAAAATACATCCATTTTCTCTTTTCTTTTAACTTACCAAGGTATTCAGATGAACTTTTGAAGATTCATTTTCTTTGTAACCATATAAAATAGACATTCTAGCAAATAAATATTACATCCTTTCATTCCATACACAAAAGGAATGGTTTCTGAACTTCTAGTAACTGCTTGAGCATGACTGAAGTCATCACCCAGCAAAGCTCTCTCTGTGTGCCAGTTAAATGGAGTATGCATTGCCTGAAACAAAGTTAAGTGGTTTGTGTCAGTGCTTGGAAAATTGAGGCCTGAGCAATGGTGGCATGAAGATCATATAGCAAGTGTAAGTCATAGGATAGAATAATGATGCAATAACATGTCCTTACAGATCATGAACTTTTATTGGTGTGAAATATTTCCTCCAGTTACTTTTGTCTTTGGTGATGACATAACTCATTAGCACTTCCTGTGGCCTCTTGTTTAAGGAAGAGATTTGTTCTCTAGCAACCCTTCATTAAAATGCTGCCAATAAAATATTTTAAATTTCTCTAAACCTCCTTTTTATTCTTGAGACAAAATTTCTCTTTTGCTTCCTCAGGGGTTCCAGACCCTTTATTGTATCTGTTGATGATATCATGTTTCAGAAGCCAGTTGAGATTGGATCCTTATTACTGCTTTCTGCACAGGTAGGAGTTGATTTCTTTTCGAAAAGGAGCAAACCTTATCTTTGCTGTGATCACTGCCAGTCACTGATAATAAACAGTGCACTATGAGAGCATGTGACTTTTCTTGTTAAATGGTGTAATGAAGTCTGTTGCAGTTTCCAGCACCAATGGTAAATTACAAGCTATAATTCTTGTTTTAACTGTGTAGGTCTCTTACACGGAAAAAAACTACATCCAGATTCGAGTGCACAGTGAAGTTTATGATGCAAATACCAGGGAGCACCATACTACCAATATCTTCCATTTTACATTTATATCAGAAAATGAGGTCCCACGGGTTGTACCTAATACATATGGAGGCAAGTATCCAATGAATATGTTGTCATCATAACTCTGTAGAAAAGATGACTTTCTCTTGAAACACTGGTCATTTTAGTAGATGAACTATTGGCATTTGAATAATTTAACAGGATTTCATGGCAAACCACATTTATTTTATGCTTTGATGACAGTGTAGATTGCTTCTTGCTTTTGCCAATCTATGTAGTTGTAGTTGCTCAGTATTGATACTAAGTTCTAATATGGTTCTCTCTTTTCTCCACTTTATTTCAGAGTCCATGTTGTATTTAGATGGGAAGCGACACTTTGATGCAGTCATGAAAGAAATCTGACAGGCGCTGGGTGCTGCATCAGCAGGGTAGCAGCACTGTCTTGGAAAGAGAAGGCTAAAGGACAGGTGCTTGCAATACTCAAAAAACCCCCCAACAACCACCCAAAACCAAACCAAACCATAACAAACCCAAACTCCACAACAAAACCTGCCTTTTTACTGCTCTTTATGTATTTGCATATATTTGGATTTTTTATTGTTTGCTACTAGAATTTGTTGAAATCTACTTTCACATGCCAATGCTACGAAAAAAGGCTGAAAAATACGGTTTTGGCTTTAGATAGCTTCTCTTTTTCTGCTTTGAGAGATCTCATTACAACCTTTGCTGTCTTGTCACCATCTGCCTTTGTTCCCTTAGTAGCTCTCCTTTGTGTTTCCCTGATAATGGATAGAAGTTCTGTCAGAAAAATGTGTGCAATAGGTAGATGCACACAGGTGGAGCAATTTGACCTACATTCTTGTGTGAATTAGCTTTAAGGTCATCTTTTTTTTTTAACAGGGACACATGTATCTAGGCAGCAGCATAGGCTCAGAAGTTACTAGTGTGTACACAATGTAAAGCAGGTGTTTCCCATCAGTGGGGATTTTACAAGGTTATTGCAGCTTCTGTTTTGGATGGATTCACATTCCCTTGGGAGGAAACAGATTTTTGCAATGAAATGGGGTGGCCAGGTGGTATCTTCTGGCATTCTGTTCGTGTACAGCCAGTCCTTGCCAGCCTCTTCTAACTTTTGTTTTGTTTGTTTTAATATATAACAGTAAGTGAGTTCCTTAGTGAATTATTTCTCATGTCCTGCAGACTAGAGACCTTATTGGTAGGATTGGGTGGGACTGGGAAATGGCACTGTAGAACAGAACATTTTGGTTTATTAAGGATTGGGAACAAAAAAGGTAAAATGCTGCTCAAATGATAATGGCGATGTTTGATGCTGGAGTTAGGGGTTTAAAGAATCTTTGTTGAGCAGCTCCCAAGTCAGCTGCTGAATGGTGGGAGGATCTTTGACCACTGAGGGGTGGTACAGCTAGAGGACAGCCTCCCCCTCAGCTGGATTATTCACCTGGTTCCTTGGCGGACTGAAATGCAGTATGAGTATTGCATAGGTTGGCAAGTTTACCTGTGAAGGACAGAGCACTTTCCCACCACAGAGGGGACTCTATGGTGGACATAACTATGGCAACAGGAAGTAATAGGAAGAAAGTAATGGATACTAAAGTGCTTCTGATGTAATGGAGAAAGTTTTAATAATCTTGAGTATCTGGCAGATACAGCTTAACATCCTGAAATCAGGAAGGTGAGGGGATGGGAGGCATCAACTTTTAGCAGTGAATATAATTATCACAAGCACAAAACTAGACCTCTGATACCTTCACATCAAGACTGATATCCTGTCTGATCAAGACACACAAAGAGGAATTCGGCTCAGTGATAGTTAAATGGATGACATGTGATGCCTAATGATACACAAGAACAGACTCTGACTTGAGATAAAAGATTGATAAAATAAAGCAGCATGTTATGCTTTTGTTTCTGAGTAAGAAAATCTGAGAAATTCATAATTAGGACCAGTTTCCTTTGGTGCTAGGATGGCATGAAGTTCCTGGCTCCTGACAGCTAATTGTTGTTCCTGTGAGGAGAGTGAGCGTTGTAATAACCAGCATGTTGCACATCAGCCTTTCCTTTCTAAGACTCAGCTGCTGTTACTGATGAGTGGGATCAACAGCTTTCCAGTGGAGGCACAGGGTTGTTGCCTGCTCAGATCAATGCATTGCCATGATAGTAACCTCTTGGTTCCTTCTGTAGGATTTCTCTCTTCAGCCATACTCCAGTGCTGACTCAGCTTTATGATTTTATAATCTTTTTCTTTAATGATTTTAATGCTGTGGAGATATGTTGTATTTTCTGGGCTTCTCCCTTTTAAAACTCTTTGGAAACTCAATATACTTGACTGACTACACAAATAAAAAACTGAAATTCTGTCTCAGCTTCTTCCCCCCTCACTGCAGGGATCAATGTTCACTGTTAAAAAATAAATAGGAAGGCGGGAAGTGGAGGGATCTATTTCAGAACTGTGTATTACTCCTGACTATCTGCAGGTTTTTATTATTGACCCAGTGGTCCTATTTGGGTTACTATTTTATAACACTTGTAAGTTAAGGGGATACAAAGTTCTTCCTCTACTGCCTTTGCAGCTGCATTTTAAAAAAACATAATTATCATAATTTCTAAATTCAGCCTTTGGGAAGGGATGGGAGAGGAGAAAAGGTAATAGAGTAGGGAGGAAGGCATGACATCAGAACCTCTGGACACAGTAAAGATGAATCTTTCAAATTAAGATGCTTAGAAAAAGTGTGTTCTCAAACTTCATAATAACTTAATCACATACCACAATGACAGCATTTACAGAAATGTATGTACAGACATACTGAATGTGTGTGTATATATATACACATATGTAAAAGATACTATATGTCTTTCTGTTTATTACTATATATATGAGCTCATGCATTTTTTACTCTAAGAAGGTAACTCCACGTTGTCACCCTCTCTGGTGATAGGCTACATGTGTCTTTGTTCCAGGGTATGCATGCTGCTTTATACCTTTGTGTGTGAGAGAAAATTGTTCTCAGATCTCAGAATTAAAATATTTTAACATAGTGATTAATGTTGGGTTTATGTTGAAACTTAATGTCCAACCCGTCACTGCTGTAGGTGACTAACCATTACCACAGAAGCCTAAAGGAATTGGTAGATAATCTTTGTATTTATAGTAAGCCTATCCATATAACTGACTGGGGCTCTGTAGCGGGAAGTTAATGTTTCTGTGGCCATCATGTCTTGGAATACCATGAGGAGGGGGAGCAGGATTGCCTCCCCTTATCCACTTGCTTAATGGTGATATAAAAGGAGATTTATGTGGGACTGGCTGAACTCAGTGCCCAAGAAAGCGCTTTCTTCTAAATGTTTTTATTTTTCTGTGGCTAAAAAAAAATATTAAAATTATTACTCAAACTTACAGCTTCTGATATCCCTTTTTCCAATATGCACCATTCCTTTGCAGGCATGTCGTGGTGTTCAGCACTCTGGGAAGAAGCTTGGATGAGCTGATGCAGCAGGGGCTGCTGAGAGAGGGTTTTAGTTCAGAAACCTACTCTAAACTTACTGCATGCTCAGTTGGTTTTACGGCACATTCAGTCCAGCCTTTGTCTGGTGACAGACTGGTTTGATTGCTGATTCTCCTCTGAATGCATTTTTAACTAGGTGTGGGAGAGAGGATGCACAGGCTAGGCCCTAGTTAACAGGAAAATAAAAGGGTAAATATTCAGCTTTCAAGAAAGAGAAACTGGGGACTCCTTTTGTGGAAGTTGTAATTGGATGATGATATTGGAGCACTTGCCCTGACAGCAGAGATCCTTATCTCTGCAGGGCTCCTGTCCCTGAGGCTTAGGCACTGCTGGGAATTGGCTGCTCCTTACCTTCTCTTACACAGCACAAATGGGAGGTTGCTGGAAGAGGGGAATGCAACTCTGGGGACTGGTCAAAGGAGAATGCTACAGGTTGTGGTCCTTGCTCACAGTGTCACTACTTTATCTGGTAACTGTTCAGCTCTTTGCTTTTTGTGTTGAGAAGACAGCTTCACAGTGCTGTTATTTTTATCTGAAATTCATGCTTCTTCAATACTTCTGGAAGTGACATCTGGGTCTCAGCTAGACCCATCCTGCCTGGGGAGGTGGCTTTCACCTGCAGACCTCACCACCACATATATTTTAACAGCTGAGAGAGCAGTGAGAGCAGTCGAGGGGTGTGAGAGGCTTACCCAAAATAGCAGTGAAAGTTGAAGACTGTGTCTCTTTATTATATAGTTTCTTTGCAGGAGCATTTTTGCTTTTTCTGCTGAGAAGACAGGTTCACAATGGCATCTGCATTTCATGCACTTCCAAGAGAGGCCCCTGAATACATCCCAGGATTTGGGAAAGCAAAGGTGTGTGACATCTAATTCTTCCACTGTTTCAAACCTCAGGTGAGGAGTACTGGAAGAACAGACTGCTTTGTCATTTCTTCATTTCAAACATGTGCGGTCACATGGCAACTCAGGTCTTTGCTTAAGGACTATTTCCCTGAGACCTTTTATGCCTATTGAACTGCATTTAGACAAAAAATATAATTCCTTAGCCAATTCCTTACTGCATGCATTGAAAACACCAACGTGAATTTAAAAAAGGCTTCAAAGCTGATGCAGCTACACTGCTGTGAGCCTAAATTTACAGTGGTCAAAGTCTGCAGATGGCCCCAGTTTTCTTCAGTCACTAAGTGTTCTCAGTCCTGTTTTCTGTTCTTGGCTCAGGGTTTGTACAGCTTTTGACATCTGCTTTAGTTTGATGCTTTTGCTGCTGTATGACCTACCATGATACATCCTGTGGTTTTGTTGCTGTAACTCTCTACTTTCCTGGCTCCACAAAGAACTGTGGCCTGGGTAGAGCATGTTCAACACATGGGTGATAACTCATCTCTGCCTTCAGCATGTCTCATTGGCTGGAGAAGTGGGCAAAGCCTCTGGGGAGCAGGGCACAGACACCATTTCTAGTGGAGGCACAAGTGTTGGGCTTATGCTGTGCCTTGAGCTACTGTGAATATCCATGTAACAGCTGGGCCTGCATTTGTCACGCTGCAGTGGCTTGGAGTTATTTGAACGTTCTCTGCATTGATGTTTTTGCTGTTTCAGGGTTGATAAGGCTGTAAAAAAAATCCCAAGTAAAATTCAAGCAGCTGGTTTACAGCCTAGTAATGTGAGGAACCGCCTCTCTACGTGCTGCCCTCCAGGCTTTGTGATCACATGGGCTGGAGCAGCATTTACCAGCCTGTGGGGCTCTGCCTCTGTTACACTCTGGGTGGGATGAGGGACTTCTTTCCCCAGGCCTCGCAGGGATGGGGAGGCTGGGGCTTGGTGGAGCTCTGCGCTCTGGCCTGGCTCCCTCTGCAGTAGGCATGTGCTTAGGGGTTATTTGTCAAGCAGCCACTTCTGCTCTGTGTCTGCAGTGAACAACCCCGAGAACTGCACAGTACTCACCTGAGTCTAAACAATCACGTAACTTCACAGTGAAAATGCAACTGCTGGTCTAGTTCTGCAGAACTGAAGTGTCTATGTATAGGGAAGGGATTGTATGGTTGGGTGGAGGAAGGGGAATTAAGTTCTCAGGTGTGTGGGATCCAACCAAGAGTAATGATGTAGTGGTGTAGACTGGAGCAGGGAGGAAGGCGCCTTCTGCCTTTCCAAGGATGACCCTGGTGAAAAGCTGACACACATTTCAGTTGCTGTTTTTCCAGTAGCACAGACTCTAGAATACCATATCAAAAAGAGGGAGAGGTGGGAAGGAGCAAGCAAGACATTGGGGTATTCCAGTGCACACAAGTGTTATCTCACATGGAGATGTTCTATTCCCTTGAAAGAAGAAATTCATGCATATGAGCCACAAGAGTGCAATGTGATCATTGCACATAGTACTAATCCTGGGAAAGACTACAATTACTCCCTTAAAACTGGGAGCTGCTAACCACTACATTCATCTGTTAACAGTGTAGGGACAGGGACAAAATTCAGACTATGTGAAAACAGATCGATCTTATCAGCAAATAAACTACAAATTCAAGCGTGGAAAATTCACTGGTTCAGCTCTTGAATCACATGAATTGGCATAGCTGTATTTTTTTCAGAGCAGTTGTACTGATTTATGTAGCACAGGGGATGTTCTTAGTAGTTTAAAAATGTTTTCCAGCTTCAGATGGACTGGAAATTTAATTCAGCAACTGTCACTTATTTCTGGCTTTTTGGTTAGTTCCTATTGCCACTGGACTACAGACTAATGTACCATAACCAAATGGCTCTTTTCTAGCTGTAGCTCCTAGAATGTCACCAAACAAAAGAGTTTTGTGGGAGTAATCTAGTAATACCAAAAAGCCATGAACCTAAGCCCAAGCTGCTAAAATAAGAAAATCTGGGGAAGACTGAGCATCTAAACAAGACTTAAAGGAAAAACATGTAGTTCGTAAGAATATTCTCTGATAACTAATAAGGTACCTGTGCCTTACACAGGTTAGACTTCTGTTTAAACAATGAGGTCTTTAATGTTTTACCGCAGTTACATATTAGACAAACCCACAAAAGTACCAAAATTAATGAAATTTTATTGGCAAAAATCAAATTGAATGTGACCTATGTAGTTCAACAGAAGCAAGCCTCAGTTTAGCTTATCAAAATACTTCAGTTTTCCAGCTGGATCTGGAATTATCTGTGCAAGAAAGAAAACGACAATGTTAGTCAAAAGCCATGAAAACACAGCAAACTATAAAGCCAAAACAGCACAGTATTTCATAGTAAGATACTATGGCCAACTCACTAGCAGCACTGAATAATTTATCAGTTGACTTGGTACTAGATTACTGTTGATCTCTAAGGGTACTTCACGGCAGTAGCAGAGAGATTTAACTAATTGAGGCATGAGAGAGAGTGCAGCCTACCAAAGGAAGAATTTTGACAGCTTGCCCCAAAAGCAAGATATTTTAATAAACTAATGTCTGTAATCCAGAGTCTTACAATTTACTTACAGGTCTTCCCTTGGCCACCACACTCTCATGGCTTCCTCTGGTTTAATCTAATTAAATCAAACACATTTAGAAAGCATGACTACATCTTTGAGAAAGACTTTTTGAACTACTCTGCTATTTAAATTATCTGCAACTTTTGCACAGAGGAGATGAAGAATGCTTACGTATTGTTTTAGATTTTTAAACTGGCAGTATTGGAGCTGTTAATCTCAGCACTGTAAGACTGTTTTTTAGAAAACATGTTAATGTCATGTTATTTAGATGATTCTAGTTATAGAGGGCAGAAGTTTTTGGTGCCAAAATATGAATGTTAGGCCAGCCAGCTCTCTTTTCATTTTACAGTCTTAATATCCAGCTTCCCCCACTACAACACTCCTCTGCTAGCTTGAAAAAATTGACTCCTGGCCTCCAGTCATCCTGGGAAGTTTTCACATCCACTGAAGAAACACGGTTTAACATTCCACTGTTTTTTACTTTCAAGTGCAATGCTCACTAACTCTGCTTAGAGGCTGCTGGGACCTGCTTTTTGCTGAGACAGCTCTTAAACAACAATGCTCTGTCATCAGCATTTGGTTCAGAAGGAAGCCACATGCTCAAATACATGACAGTGATCTCATCCCTACTAGGCAGCTCAGACCTCTAGTGAAAGTTTCATTATTCTGCTGAGGCTGCTCCAGGCCAGAGAACACAAACAAGTTCAATGGGTGTTTATCTGAACGCTGGCTCCTGTGCTTGCAGTCACATGGAGGAATAACAGAGGAAGACCAACTGCACAGCAAAGCAGTGCTCTCTGCTGGAGCACTGGCAGTGGCACACTGGCTCTGGCAGATACTACAGCAGCCTGGGAACTTGTATCTTTCTTTTTTTGGGTAGTGTCTAGGATCTGCAATAAGAACCAACAGCACCAGGAATTTATATGGACAAATAATCAAGAAGATAGAAAGACGTCAAGAGTTTCCAACTTCCCCTCATCACGTTAACAGGAAAAAAGTTCTTGATCATGAACTCTTTGCTGATCAATAGAATTTTGCTCACACACTGGGAATTTGAAACAACTGGAACATGTCTAGTGTGAGGGAAATGAGATCCCCATGAAATCAATAGTAATCCAAAAGCTGTAACTGTAATAATGTGAGATTACTCATACCTTCTCATTGAAGGTTGCAAAGATTTTGGATTTGGCTCTACGGGAAATAATAACTGAGTGTTTGTTAGCAGTAAATGCATGTAAATATAAACAGTCACTTACTGTTTCACTGCCAGGTTTCCAACCAGCAGGGCAAACTGGAAAAAAAAGGACAAAGTTAGCTGAAGTATTTTTGCACATGCTGACTTTTGTGCACTTAATATTTTCTTTCTGACCTTGAAGTAAAACACCACACAAGTGTCACATGTAAATATCTGAAACTATTAAATGTGCAATGACACCACCCCCACCCTGAGAACTGCGGATCTCTGGATGGATAACTATGCCTTGGTTTAATTCTTCTGGCCTTCTAGACAAAGTACTGGCAAAGCAGTACCTGAGAATGAACACCTATTCTAGTAGAAATAAGTTTCTTAATAAAATTCACATGACTACAGAGACCTACCCTTCTTTCTTTAAAACCAAAACTAGGGAAATTTTTTAAGCAAAGAGATCAGCTCAAAGATTCCACAAGAGATTTTGTTTGGAGCCTTGCTTAGGCCTAAAGGGGTTGTAGCACAAGTTTACCACACAGTGTGGCTGGGGGCCCCGTGAGCTCCTGTACAGCTGCACGTTCTCTTACCTGTTCAGAGCTCTCCCCCTGGGGTTTCAGCCCAATGAGTTATGCCATTTTACACTGCTTTAAGGCATTCTGACAGACAAAATGCCACCAATGCAATTAGGAATTGTGGAGAACTGTTTTTCCCATTCTGTGCAAAGAAGCCAATAAGGCATCTAGAGAGTCTCCTCCCAGCATTCATGCAAAAGCTGGAAAAAATGTGGTACTCTGGAAACACACTGCAGATCAATATTCTGTAAAATGGCTTTGTAGCTGAATGAGGGTAAACTTCCTTAATCAAATGTGTGTAGCCTAAGTACCTGCATTTATCTTTTCAAATCTGTACAGCAAAGCATAATAATGATTTGCACCTTCACATAAAGGTACTTTCAAATGCTCAGTGAAATTGAGTTGAATTGGAAGTTAAGCTGCTGAACATGTGTATTCGTATTTAAACAAATCTTCAAATAAATGAATGTGTTTATTTAAACACATTATCTAAAGAAGTGTGAAAAGTTCACGTTGTGCTTGAACTGGAGGAATATGAAGTCTTGAGACAAAGTAATGACCTGAAGCCAGTGAAAGCTTCTTTGTCAGGGGAAGATGATCACATAGCCCTTGTAAAGAAAACACAAGTAATGCACTGTAACTTCCACAGTGTCCCCACGTATCGTGACACGAAACACACTCAGTTACTCGTCACAGGTCCTCAGTGAATGGCACAGCACAAGGATGGCCTGCATCTCAATTATTTTAGTATGCAAAAGTGTACTGGAATATTGGGCCTGATTCTTCACGGCCTCACATTTTGTACAAATTTTTGCTTTTGACACATGGTACATAATGCCTTAATTCAGACTAAGGAATGCTTTATGCTCTGCATTCTCATGGATGTGAAGCAAAACGTGAATTACTATTCCAGAAACAACCTAAGGAGGTACTGGAACCCCAGGACCTTGTAGGAGGGCAATCAAAGCACTTCAGTCACGGCATGATGCCAGTCACTTTCCTCCAAAAAGCTACAAACACAGCTTCCAGTCTAAGTAAAACTATCTTCCATGTGACAATATTTAAAAGAGCACCTTCTCCATGTTTGTCTGTGTACTGGAATGCTTGTACCAAACGAAGTGTTTCATCCACTGATCTTCCAACAGGAAGGTCATTCATTGTGATCTGTCGAAGGATTCTCTTATTGTCAATAATGAAAAGGCCTCTGTGAAAAAAAATTTGTGTGTGTTAGGAAACAGAATTAATTATAGTGTTGTGTTTATGCACTATTTTATGTCTGCTGGATGGGAGGAATTTGATCTTTGCAAACACCATACAATACCCACTGCCTCAGAATACTGGTAACCTACTATTCTTTACCTGGGTATCAGATGACCTGAGCTGAGGGTAAGTTAAAAACAGAAAAGGACACTTCTCTGCAGAACATAAAATAAGCTTTGACGGGTCCTGCCAGGGGATGCAGCAGATGCTATGGAATTACAGGAATCCCAAAAGCAACTATTCCGTTTTATGAAACAGCTATGAGGTAACCTTAGTCTTAACTCCACTTGGACATGGGAGGTCCTTGAGCAACTGCAGTTCTGTGGAATCCTGCATATTTGCCCTGCCCTAGGTATCTGCTGATGACTGCTGTTAAACAGGATATTAACCTTGACCCGTGTTCTGACTCATTATGACTTTTTTGTGTTCTTCTACATTTATTTTGTCTCTTGGTATGAATCCCTAAGTAAAGTCTGATCTCAAAAAAAAATTTCAAATAAATTTCAAATTTCAAAATAAAGCAGTAAGTACTACCCCAGCAAAAACCCAAGAGAACTGTAACCAAGTCAAATACCTGAGTGTATGTCCTTGATCTTCCAGATACACTCCGTAATCCTTTGAAATCTGATGTGTCAAATCTGAAAGAAGGGGAATCTTCATTGGTCCGAGTCCTCCTTGTTTTCGAGGAGTATTAATCCTTTGAAAGAAATGAGATACAGATGTATTTCTCGTAAAGGTTTACATTCCCTACACAAAGCCAGAAGTCACAAACCAGAACAGTGCAGACAGAAGGATTTAGTGCAAGAGACATTTTTTTGTTCTGCATACAAAGGAGATGAACACTATTTACAGTTCAGGCAAAATGTTCAGTAGATCTTTTGCAGGTTTTGGCCACATCTTTCTTGTCAGTTGTATTTGCTTTATGCCACTGTGCTCACAAATTGGGACAGTGTGAAACATTTACAGATACTTGCATTATCTTTTTTTTTTGTATTTGTATTATTTTTTGACCTGAGACATGACGTATTTCAAGCAATATGAATTAAACAAGCTTCAAAGATAAAGGTACTTTCACACACTAGGGTTAAAAATTTTTATTTTAAACATTTGTGTCAACAGCATCACGCTTTCAAACATTATGATACACCTACACAGGCTACAAATCTGGGGACCATTGTTGCATAAGACGGATCCATGAATAATTTTTAGTGAAAGGCAAAAGTAAGGTACATACCATGCTAAGTGAGTGAACTTTGAGTCCACAGAACATGCTACTACTTCAGTATTTATTGCTCTGAATTCTTCAATTCTGTCGCTGAAGGCGATTATCTCAGTTGGACAGACAAACGTACTAGAAAATTTAAGACAAGATAAAGTCAAAATTTCATAAGACATCCAGTAAGTTCTTTGCTTAACTTAAAACGGTGGATTTATCATAAATTATTTCAGCTTTTGCTTATTTTTGTTGCTTCTTCAAGTATTTAACTAAAATGCTGCCTGACAAATCTTCCACCCTCAGACTCTGGCTTAGTTACAAATGGTTTATTACTGAGAATTATAAATCTACAGTTATCTTACAATCTGGATTCAGAGTTTTTTACAGTTACTTTCTTTTAGACTTTATGAATATTAAGTGGCTGAATTTAAGTACAATAAGCCAATTTTTCAGAGGGTGATACTATAATTTGTTGTTACCATGCATGTCTGCAAATTTTAATTAATTTGTCTTCAACTTTTTTGACTACAGAAGAAATAAAGTGGTAAATATTACAATTTATAGGGGTTTGAAGCTAGTGATATTATAATATTAAAGTAGTTATGTATCTCTGCCCCCTTCATTTTGTGGAAAAGCATGGGATTGTCTCTCAGAAAGCAGAGATGTTTTCACTCAATCAGTAAATTTACTGCATTCTAATAAAGCAGGTTAATAGTTGTTATGGGATGAGCTTAAAGGAAAAATGCCACCACTATATACACTCTAGAAAATATAGATGGGATGCTGCCTTCTATTTGCAGCAGTGATTTACAACATCAAACAGAACACAGAAGTTGCCTGAATGGGTTATACAAAGTTGGTTTTTTTGTGTGGAGAAACAAATTAGTGGACACACTTATTAGGACAAAGATTGTATTACAATTTTACCAATGCATGATGAAAACACAAATGCAAAGAATATATTTTCTTCTGTCACTCCTTTCTTCTCTCCCAAATCCTTACCAAACAAAAATACAAGACCTCAAAAAAAGAGAAAAATTAATGAATTATGAATCAAGTGTAGCTGCACTCAGTCTTGGTATGTCTATTGTGGTCTTACTTACAAGTCAAGAGGATAGAAGAAGAAGACAAGATATTTTCCTTCATAATCTGTTAATTTCAGCTCTTTAAACTCTCCATTGATGACTGCTGTTCCCTCCCAGTACGGTGCTGGCTTGGAGACTGAAATGCAAAGAACGTTCAATTAAAAATCGGAATATGAAGCCCATGTTCAAACCAAGCTGTCCAAGGACAGCAGTTCTTCCTTTTGCTTGAAAAACAACCTCCTGCACAAGTTACAAAGTGAAGCTGCTTTGCTGCTCTAATCAGCGATACAAAATCTTGAAGAAATGTAGGTTTTAGTACACGTGGAAAGTAAATAATTTGACCAACTTGTGCTTATACATGAGCCCTGTGAATCACTGATAATCAAGGCCACACAAACCTTATCTGGGCACACTGAACAAACCACGTGTGCACCACCAGCTCAAGGCAGAACAGCTGCTGGACTGAAGATGAAGCCGATTAATATTTTGGGTATCCCCACTATTTTGTTATGAATGGCTGTTGTGAACCAGAAGCATAAGATGGTTCAAATCCATGCTGTTAGTTTTTAGCCATGGAAAACTATCTGAAATTCAAGTCCACAAAAAATGCGACAACATGTCTGGAGACAAATGCCTAAAAATGTAGCGTATATTTATTAAATTACAAATCCTAAGCAAATTATAAGTTGAAGATAGCTGTGTTTAAAAAAAATCCAATTAAAATGCATGATATATATTTACTATTCCTATCAAAAGGGATTAATATCGAATTTAAAATATTAAAAATTAATCTGCCAGGTACTATTTTCATAGCCATGTGAATTCCAAGAAAAAGGACAGGGTATGCTGGAGGTACAAGGTCATCTGAATACACTTGTGATATCACGGACGCTGACATGCACTCCATGAAATTAGGCAAATACTTCTGAGAAAAACATATGGAATCTTAATTATTACCTGGATGGCTCTCCTTTTAGGACAACCAATCCACACTGTAGAATATGGTCAGTGAGGATGTATAACAAAGACCTCCAGATTAGGAGGGAGAAGGAAAAGAAATTTAATACCTTTTATCTTGATCTCTTCCTATATTAAGGTGATTGTTTTTGCGGTTATAAATGCCTGTCTGTAATAACTTACATTGCAAAGGGAGGAAAAGCCACACTGATTACAAGTATCTTGGCCGATTTCCTTTTTTTTTTTTTTTGTAGCATCTGCTTGCAAACGTTTAAAACAGAACTTATAGCCTGGCTCAGAAAAGTGTTTTAAAGCTGTAAATTCTCACAGTGAAGATAATTTCTGTGTGATTTCTCTATTCTCTGTTCTGCAGAACGGGATTTTTGGAAAGCAGGTGCCCCCTGAACATCTCACTGCGACGCGATTTAAGGTGTTTGCACCCAGGTCTGCCACAAAGGCTTTAAATCGCAAGAGAGCGAGCGCAGGCACGAGGTGCTCGTTCAGCGTTTCCCATCGCACCGAGAGCACAAAACACTTCTGTGCATTGCTCAAAGCGCTCCCCTTAACCCGTTCGCCATTCCGGGGAGCACGGGCCTCGCTGCACGCCCGTGAAACGCCAAACTCGCAGCCAAGTGGCCACGATGGAAATGCAGGCCTGGAAGGGGCTGGGGGAGAGACGGGAGCTCACCTTCCTCCCTCCTTCCCTCGCTCCCCTCCCGGAGGCCGCAGCGGGGCCGCGGGGAAGGGAAGGGCCGGGCAGCGCTCGGGGCTCCGCCTGACGTGGCGCTGCCGCCGCGTCCCAGAGCGCAACTCGGGCAATCCCGCTGGCCCGCCGCCCGCCCCCGGCGGCCCCGGTCCCCGCAGTACCTCTCTGGCTGGATGAGGTGCAGCGAGTGTCGGACCGGGCAGCCGGGCGTCCCGGGGTACAAGCCTGCCTCGCCCGCGTAGTAATGGCACTGCTTCCCGCGCTGCCGCGCGGGCGCGGCTTCTCCGCGCGCTTTCGCCTTCCCAGCGCGCGCCGCGCGCCGAGGCAGTGGCGAGAAGCGCGCGGTCCGAGCCCCGGCGCGCCGCTCATGGTCCGTCCGACGACTGCACGTCCGGGGGCGGCGCAGGGGGGTGGCGCGCGGGGAGGGGCTTTGGCCGGCCGGACTCGGGCCCGCAGACGCCGGGCCTCCGCGTGAGGAACGGGCGGGGGGGAAAAGAGGGGCAGGGCAGCGCCACACCTGCACGGGCAGCGGCTCCCCCTGACCCGGCACAGCCACTCCCGGGCCCGGCACAGCCAGCCCCTCCTGGCACAGCCACCCCCTGACCCGGCACAGCCACCCTCGGGCTCGGTTCAGGCACTCCCGGGCCTGAAAGAGAGGAAAGAGAGGAAACAACACCACGCGTGTGTGTGGAGAGCGCGCACACATGGTCCGGTGCGTGTGATTGCAGAAGGAAACTATCGATATCAGAGGCTTCCTGCCTGGTATTATCTCTCTTATCTGTGGCACCGTGGGTTCTGTGGGCACGGCATCACTCGTGGTCGTACCCATCTATGTACGCTGTGGCCTCACGAACACACAGAATGTGAAAAGGGTACTGCCCTGGGCCCGAAACCTTGAATTGCTGTGAGTTGAATTGCTGCCAGCTGGGCAGCAACTCACCCATGAACTCCACGTGGCACACGTGGTGGCTGTGTTAGGAGTGTGGTTACACAGAAATGAAATACTGAGTGCCTCAGTTCATAGAGTCATCAAATGGTTTGGGTTGGAAGGGACCTTTAAAGGTAATCTACCTGCAATGGCAGGGTCATTTTCAACTAGATCAGGTTGGTATGGTATGTATGTGGGTATGTATATATGGTATGGCACCTGTGCCAGAATGGGCAGTACAATTTCTCTCTCTCTTTTTTTTTTTTTTTTTTTTTTTTTTAGTGATACGGAACAAGCACATAAAGAGCAGAGGCAAAAGGAAATGTTCTGTGCCATTTTTGATGAATACAAGCTCTATAAAAGAAGAAAGGGATTAGCGAGGCACCTGTCATTATATCTTGTGTCTTGAACAAATCCTACTATTTTTTCTGGTTTCCTGCAAAAGAATCCACTCTTATCTGAAAAGAGGGATATAAAAATATCTAAGAAGATTTTTCACAAAATTAAATTTACAGAAGTGGGAGAAACATGATCTTGTGGGCATGCTTGCACTTCTTAACCTGTGATTTTAGTGTTCCTTGCTCCCAAAGCTCTGACTTCTATCCAGAAGGTGCTCCTTTTCTTTCCCATCTCTTGTAATATTTTCCTTTAAGTTCCGGTCTAGGAACTTAAGTTCTGACAAGTTAGGGACCATGCCATTCATATTCTTACTGTCACAATAATAATCTTCCTTGGGCATATTTGCCCACCTGAAGGGATTCAAGATTACTGAGGAGCAGAAAGGTAAGGCTCTGGAACAACCCTCTGACAATTATGGGAGCAAAATACTTGCATAGTTATCAGGCTTGATCAGCATGTGTGAAATTGCAAAAAAAAAAATATTAAATGTCTGCCTACAGGCACAATCGACTTGATGGCACATGAGATCCCCTTGTCTTGTTTTTTTCACACAGAGTTGATGGTGGCCATTCTCTGATTACACCTCCCAAAATGTTGGAGGCAGGATAAACCCTATTCTTTTCAGTGCTGCTGTTTGACTCCCCCCTCTCCCCTACCCCCCAAACAAGGGCATGTCATTAAAAGGAGGATGAACAAAAACCATTTGCTCATGTTGAACACTCTGGCTGTGGTGGGAAACAGCACTTCAACAATCTTCGTACTCCCACTGATTTCAGATTGAGACAAGCTTTACATTTAAGCTTACTAAAATGTATTGATAGATGACTGTCTTACACGATCCAACTCTAGTAGCACTGAATTTAATATCAAGCTTTCCTCAATCTCACTGCTTGTAAGAAAAGTGACAGTCATGGCCTCTCTGAGTTCACAGAAGTTAAATTCGTTGTCCCTGCTCTTCGTGCTGCTGTTTTGAGCCATAGGAAATGGCAATGATTTGAAAAGTAGTCACACAGTGAAGCTGAAAAAAATGAGCAGTTCTGAAGTAGGCACTTTGCATAATGTTAACATCCCTCAGTCAAAAGATATTCAGAAATACCTATAAATGAGAGAGAAAACCAGTAAAATCAATGCAGTAAAAATAGAAAAAAGCAGTCCTCTTGTGAGCAGAAAAAATCCTGAAGGACAAAAATGGGTTTTATCTGCAGAATGTAATGTTAGTTTAATAGCTATAATTTGAAGTTCATATGGAATTAAGTATATATAGACATGGAACAGAGTTCAAAAGAGCAACAAGAAAGACTTTCTGGCTGCTGCTGTACTCTCAAGACTTCTGCAAGTGATTAAAAAATGAAAATTTTCATAAATGAAATCCAAGATGAAATCCAAATATATATCACTCTTCAATGTCTAAATGGAGAAGACAGGCAGCCTTCTTTCTTTGCCCAGTGATGAAATACTTGAACTGAATGCTGATTTTGGTGTTTGAATTGACAAAATTAAGTGATGCTGTTAAAGTATGATAAGAGGGACACTGGGCTACCTTCATCCTGCTGTACAGCTCTTCTGAAGTCAGTAGGGCTTACCATGAACAAAGGGAAATCTCTTAAATCCTTCCTTTCCTCCCCTGTGCTACAGGCTCTGTTCCTGCATGTCATGCCATATCCAGGCCCACAAGGATGGGTCAGTTTTGGCAAAGGGCTTGATAGTGGTAGGGTGTCACTGCTGCGGTGGCAATGTAAGCAGACAGTGATTTAGGCCACTAAAGCAGTTTAGAAATGGTTATGGAGGTTTTGTCTGTTTTTGCTTGTAGTAATAAAACACCTCATTGTAATTTAAATGACCTAATATAACAATATCTTGGAAAAATTAGTGTAGTATATTGTAACAAGATATCTGTCACCGTTTCCTGGAACAGATGTTCAAGATTGTGCTGGTGAAACTAGCAGTTGGTTTTATCCTCATGGTTTACGGGGACATTTTAACAAATATATTGCATTGCTTGTCATGCATGACAGAAAATCTATAGCATAAGAAACTTTGCTGGAGAAAGCATCTGTTTTGTAAGCAGAATTGGATCAGAATGACCATAATTAAAATTACCAATTAGGGAAGTCTTCTCTTTGGCTTTTGCTAAGGCTAGACTGGTGGGGTCAGCTGTGTGTGCACCGACTGCAAAGGTTGAGAAGTGCTGGGTGGTGCCATTTGTTTTGACAAGAACTTCATCCTGACTTCTGACTGCTGCTAATGTCAGCTGGTGGAAGCAGTAAGGCTGAGTAAAGATAAATACAGACTTTGTAAAATCTGCCACTTTGTAGCATAGAGGTAGCATAGATATATTTATTCCTGTAACCTACCTTTGGGGAATGTGCTAGTGTTTGGAGATGAATTCACATTTTTCCTTTACAAACACACCTGCCACAGAAAAGTTCTGCTTCATTTCTTCCCTTCCTCCTCCAGCTAGCTCTGCTTATTGTGGCATTGGTGTCAGAAACAATGCAGGGCCTGTGTGATAGGAACAGAACAGAGCACGTTACTGATGTGTTTGACTGAGCATGGCAAAAAAGGGTGGTTGACACTGCTAGCTGCTGGGTGATGGGGCAGTGTGGTTTCTAAAGCACTTCCCGTTCCAAGCTTTCTTCTGCTTCTGTAAATGCTGACAGAATCTATGAGTTTCTGAATATAAACAAACATTGCGAAACCACTTTCTTGACTTGATAAATCACATAGTCCTTGCAAGGCCCCATCAGTTTTCCTTTGCCTGTCTCCTGCGGGGGGTGGTGGTGTATTCAAGTGTGTTTATGCTCTATCCCATTTTTTTTCTTCCTTTAACAGGCATGTATTTAAATAAAGTGCCCAAAATGTCTCTGTGCATTAGCACATTTTTTGGGCAGTTGTGAGGACAGAGAAAGCCAGCTCTGAACACCACCTGTTAGACATATGCTGTCCTCTACAAGGCAGTGAACTGTGAAGGACAGTTGAGGTATTGCACCAGAAAACCAATGCTGGACGTCTGAACCTACCCTCAGCAGCATGCTGATGATGTGCCCTGAGACCATCACAGCTAGGAGCCTGCTATCCAAAATAACCCATCTAGCTTTGTCTGGTGTTGCTGACCAAGAGAGACCTTCACCCGCAGAGTAGTAACCCCACTGTGCCAAGCGTAGTGATCTCCATCAGTGACATTCAAAGGGATTCACAGGCTCCTGCCCTTGGGGTCCCACCTGTGGTTCTGCCTTCTCAGGTCTGAACTTAGACTAGCAAACTCTGGTCCAAGTCTCGAGCTCAGTCAGCCTTTGGGAAAAGGTGGAAAATTTGTCACCTCTGCTCAGACAAAAAGCAGAGCTATGTCCTGCCCTCGTAGGTGCCTGAACCTCATGGATAGACAGAAGCCCTGTGGCAACCCAATTTCATATTCTCTCAAACCAGAACAGACAGATGGTGCTGATGTTTACTGGTGATGCCTGGGTATGCCTCTTCTGTTGGTAGCCACTAAAGCCTTGCTCAAGCTCACAGGTGTGCTACCTGCCTTGCATTCGGGCAGCAACCGAAAACAGAATATATAGATGTTGTCAAGTAAATATACCCTACTGTCTGAAGTGTGGGTGATCCCATCAAGATCTGTGGAGGAGAGAAGGCTGCATTCCCAGGATAGTGGGATGACATGATCTTAAAAAAAATTCCAACTTACCTCCTTTTGCTGGACTGCCTTCCCCTCTTCAGTATTATCTTGCAAAGCTTTTTTATAGTATCTATTTTCTAGCAGTGTTACATACCTAAATTTGCCTTTGCTTTCTGTTTGGACTTATGAAAGAGAAAAATGGCTTTTGGTGGAAAATATTCATGCACCTTGATATGTTAGTTGCTTTTACATTGCTCACTAGATGGCAGTAAGGTGCTTGTTATACTAATTAAAAAAATTGAAGTAATGTGTTCTCCAAGTGTCTGAAATTTCCTAAAATCTCAGGATATGGCATTTTCTTCTCTAAAATACAAGGTCCACAGATGTAGGAAATGTAAGTAGAAATCTATATTCAGTCCTCATAAACAACCCCTGTTCATGTGAACACATTACGACAATCAAGCTCACACAATTTTTCAGTAAAATGTTTACTCTATTGTGCCTTTCAGACTGAATATGATGGAGATACTGCAGTAGTCTCTTAAAAAGGAGAAAAAAATAAGAAAAAACATCCATAAAATTTGTGATGAAAGAGGTGGAAATTTGTAGCAGAAAATAAGTTTTAACCTGGTCATTATGGAGTACTGAAATCGATATTGGATTTTTGTTTCTGCTTCCTATTTTACTGGTTACACACAGTTTTCTGGGAGTTTAAGTAGCAGTCCAGAAAGCTATCATCTCTAAAGGAGTGCACAGGCCTTTTTTCTTCTCTGCTACTTCAGAAATCTTCATGCTCCACTTAGAATTGCTGAAAATAAATGAAGTCTTTACCTTTTTTATGGTAACATCCTCACCTCTTCCAATTCAGTTTTGCAAACGTTTCAGAGATTCAATTATTTCAGCTTGTCTGATTGGTCTAATGCAAGATTGTAAAGGTTTTCTTGCAAAGCAAAGTTTTTTATTCATTGGAAGTGAAATAGATCCAACATTTGTGTTCCCCAGACCATAGGTATAGGTCTTAAATTTCCTTCAGTTAACTCCAATAGTCTAATTTAGCATGTAAGTTGAGTAGTAAACTGTCCATTAATTTGTATTATCTCTCTCACTCACTGTGTGGGAGATGCTGCCAAATAATTCCTCCTATGTTAAAAAAGATTTTAAAACTTTCCAAGATTTTGAAGATGGTAAGTATTGCTGAGACATATAAAATAATGTGTTGACCTTCTGCACAGCTAGCTGTTACAAGGAATTATTCCTCAGGCCTATGCTTTGAAATAGTTGCTGTGAAAAGTTGGCTGAAGTTGCCAGTTAAGAAAGCTGATAACACAGAATGGTTCATGGCACAGAGTTCCTCTCTTAGACCTGGATGTTGATTTCTGAGATAAGATTTCTGCCAGATGGTATTTTTGATGGAAGTGAAACAAGCAGCATTTAAAAAACCCCAAACAAACAGAAAAGTCTGATTCCATATCTCCTGATCATCCTATAGGAAAGCAGACTTCAAGGTCGTTTGCTGCCATTTTGCAGAGGGCCGACATGATGCTTTTTCTCCTGGTAGGTCTGCAGCCACGTTACCAACAGACTGGAACCTCTTAGGATTTAACAAGAAATGATTCGTTTTAAAAATACCTCATTAAAAATACTTGACATAATCTCTGTGGTTATTTCATTTTTATTACCCATATTTATTTCATTTTTATTACACTTCATGTCAGTTTTCTCACCAGAAAACCATGGATAGAGCAAGAAACTGTTGTGGCAAGTTGGCATTGATACTGAAAGGCTTGGCTGTGGCACGAGCTCAGCTCCTCCCCAGGCAGTGGCAGCATACCTTGGGAATCACCTGCTTGCTGTGCCTGATGCCTGAACATACTTGAATAAGTCACCATAGGTAACTGCTGTTTACATTGACCAAATTATTTGTTAAGGGTCAGTAGTCAATTATAAACCGCTTCATGCTTCAATGCATTCACGTTCCCATCTCAGTGCTCCTGGGCTCTTTTGATAATTGCGGGAGAGCCACTGCTGGGTTGTTCCTGTGGGAGGGAGGGAAAAGACTGTCATCAGTATGTGCTTCCTCAGCAAGGGGTTTCTTTGAAATATTGCAAATAAAAAGCAAGCAGAAGGCTCCAGATGACAGAACATGTAACCTGGTCAGTAAACGCACTAAATCCTTCTGCCCCCTCTCAAAGGAAGCGTTGAGTTTTGCCTGTCTGTAGTTACAAAGGCTGGCAGTTTTTTGGAAGCTGTGAAGATTTTGCTTTTAGCCTGAACATTTCAGGTGTGAAGCCTGCTGTTGGTGACAGCAGTGCTCCCACAGCGGAGCAGCGTGAGCTTTGCTGGGCAGCAGTGATTGCTTCTCAGCAGACCGGCCGAGATGTCTCCCTTTCCTCACTCCCACTGCCAGGTAGCAGTCCCAAGCCCGGAAGAAAGAAATGATGAGCCCTATGCCTTGAGCTTTTGTGCAGTGTTGCTAAACCCAGATGCTAAAAGGTTTGAAGATGGGAAGAAGTAATGGTAATAGTCTTGGAGATCTTTGAACCTGTCAGATTCCTTGTGTGCCTGTAAGGTTCCCATGTCTAGGTTTCCATGGAGGCCCCAAACTGTTGTTTGTTTTAAATGAAAGATGAGTTTCCTTGTAATTGTGAGACATTTGAAGAGGAGACTTTGGAGAAACAAGCAAATATTGTGGTGTTCCTGAGGAACTGTGCCCAGCCTTTGGGTGGCTGAATGCAGAAGAGCATGGAGGACCCTTTTGCCGTGGGTCGGATTTGGTCTTGGTTCTTACACAAGGTAAGGGCAGAGTGTACAGTGTCCATGCAGGCACTCAGCCTCTGCTGTGCCTGCAGGCTTGTCCTGCCATGGGCTGACTGAGGGAGAAGCCAGCAGCTCCTTCCATCCTCCCTTCCCCAGCAGGCAGCTGAGAGATGGAGCAGGGTCAGGGCCTTTTTCAGAATCCAGTTGGAGAAAAGGCGATTAAAGATGTCACCAGGAGGAGTCTGGCATTAATCTGCTTCCACTCTGCCCAGTAGACTCTTCTGCCCTGGTTAAATACCTCAAAACATCTGGACCAGGCTTTTGTTTGGAGGAACATCATGTCTGAAATGTTGACTCAGGCACCTGAGAAAAATAGCATGGAATAAAGACTTGGGGAAGCTGAACTGAGTGTGGGCATCAGCAATGCATCAGGAGACACAAATATTGCTAAAATATTATATGAAATGAATGCTAATGGAAAAAATGAAACATTTAGTGAAGCATGCAGAGCTGGAAACATTGCTATGGTTATTAGGTTTGAATTAGTTGGAAAGCGTTCATTCAAACTGTTTCTATGCATGGATTGTCCTAATGGGGTTGCATCTGGGATCTAGCGCTTCTGGGTTTTCCTTTCTTTTTGAGTGCTAAGTACTGAAATATTCATTATATGTGTCCTTCTGGCTTCTGGACTGCTGTGTAGGGAGATTTTTTTGTACACTAAATTTTGCAGTAAATGATACCAGTTACTGCCTAGTGGTACTTATTGTAACCCCAGTGACATAAATGGTCCTGCTCAAAAGACTTTTCATATGAAATGAAAAATCTGAGGGTATTTCACAATAGGAAAGTAGTGCCATCTTACCTGTTTCACCTTTAAAAAGACCAAGAAGGTCAAGGCAAGCGTTTTTAAAATGCTCTGTGAACACATATGGCCTCTGTATGTACATGTACACACATAGACACGTAAGTGTGTCAGTGAAAAAAATTAAATGAATTTTTTTTCATCCACTGAGAGGTTTTACCTCTTCATTTGAGAATACTCCATTACTATACATTCTTCATAGTATCTGTTTTCAGAGACAGGAACATTTTTAATCCACTGTCTCGCTTCACATGAGTGAACACAGATCTACCTGTTAACTAGAGCACTGGTATCTGGAATTATAATGGCATATTTTTGGGCATCACTGTGTGGTCTGTTTTCCAATTTCTTGTTTGGAAGTCTTTATCTTTGCTATCTTATCTGATGCCTTCTGGAAACAATTTGCTCTTTACACCACTTCATAAACTTCAGCATACACTAGACAGAAGGTTCTGGGCCATTTCTCACATTTTGTAATGAATTTTCTGATTGAATTCTTTTACAGATAGCACCTCATACATGCAAAGCAGTGCACAAGATACTGGTGGATATTTTACTGATTGTATGTGTATAGCTCTAAGAACTTGTGACATATTCTGAAAGGGTAGGTTGCTGCTGAAATGTGCACATTTTTTGAGGCATTGAATGAAAAAATCTGAAAAGAATGAGATAAGAATAAGCCCATTAACATGAAAATAGGTAAAATTAGAAAGAACCAAGTGTGCTTGCATAGTTAAATTTTAGCTGGAATAACTACAATAATTTGAAACAACTAGCAGATCTCTTGACAAATAGCTGGATGTTATCAGAAGAACTCTGTCACTGTTATTAATTTAATTGATGTCTCAGGCTTTAGATGAGTAGCCATAACACTAAGATGATTCATCTGTGATCATGAGAGGAAGCACCAGTGTAGTTGTGCGGGTTCAAAATTTTCCTCACTGGGCAGCCCACATGAAATTTAAATTAGAGTTTTGTTAAACCTTCTTAAAAGACAGTTCTATCATGTAATGTTCATCAGGGATGGCTGAAGGTGGGAGACAAAGGCAGGGGCCTCACCCTGTGAGAGCAGATCCCTCCCTTCCCTCCAGAAGGGCCTGAGTTCACAAGGAAGGTGCAGTGTGGCTGCAGGAAGGGTCTGGCTACTGAGAGGAAGGTTATTCTGTGGGCATGTTTAGGGCATTAAATAAGTGGAAGCAATCCAGAGAACCAAGCAGCTTCAGAAAAAAAAAATAGGAGTTTTAGAAGAGAAAGTGTCACAATGGGGAGGGAGACTGTAAGCAGCACAAGTGACTGCTTGTTGAAGCCACTGAACAGGGAATCCCTGGGAGAAAAAGTGCTTGGCATCATTCACAAGGGCAAGTGGGGTCTTGTTTGCATGGTTAGGGCTGGAGGGACTTCGGTCATTGCAACCACAGCATACACTGATTCAGCCAACTTCCAGTAGCAGAACAGGAACTCCTGCATCTCTTCCCTCCAGATCTACTGTACCACAGAAAGGGAAAATAGCAATTTGATGCCAGTATTTAAAAAGGACTTTGGAAACGTGTCAATGTGGCTTTTGTCAAGAGAAATTGTGTCTGAGAGAAATCCGCTGCTGTTTGTCTGAAGCGCTGACATGTGTTTGGATTAGGCTGATTTGGTTGGTACGGAGTGCTCAGATTTTCCTAAAGCTTTTGATAAGCTCCTCAGTCAGAAGATCCTAAAGAAGCAAAACAGGAGCAGGATGAAAGGAAAGATCCCTGCTGGAGCTGATGTGAGGAGTAGAAATAAACAGTCAGGTATTTCAGCGGGAGATAACAAGTGGAATCCCACAGGGATCTGCACTGAGTTCCGTGATGTCTGGCATATTCATAAGTGGTCTGGAAAATATCCTAAATGGTGCTGGATATTTCTTTAATTGAATTACTCGGGGTAGGAAAAAATAAAAATCTGCTTTTAAAAACGTGGCAGAATCTCATGATATCGAGTGGCGTTGCAGCAAAGTAGCAGCCTGCGTTTGGGCCAAGATAATGCACATGGGGAAAAATAGACCTGACTGTACGATGCTGAAGATGGGCTTTAAACAACCTATTATGACTCAGGGAAGAGAGCTCAGATTAGCTGTCAGTAATTCTAAGAAATGTTGGCTGAGGGCAGAGCAATGATCAAAAGCAAATGGATTGTCAGAAATTGCTAGGGAAGACATAAAAACCAGAATAATTATTTTGCTGTGCATTCACCTCTTGATTACTGGGCACTGTTCTGGTCTCCACGTCTAAGAAAAGGTATAACAGTGCTTGAAAGGGACAGAGAAACCTGACAAATGTTTTCACAAACAGAACGGTTTCTGAATTGAGATTGATTAAATAGACTCTTTAGATTGGAAAAGAGAAGGTGGAAAGGCATGTGATAGCGGTGTTTAAAATCATGAGTGGCATGGAGAAAATAAATAGCGAATGATTATTTGCATTTCTCCCAGAACAAGAACAAGGGACATCAGATGGAATTACCGGGTAGTGACTTAAGCAAGCAACAGCAAACAACTTGGTCTTTGTGGTGTGCAATTGAGCTGGAACCAGTCTTACAGTATCTGCTGGGTGTCAAGAGGTTAGACAGGCTCAAAACCAGTCAGAGGAATTAATGGAAAAAGAAAATCTATCAGGGACTATTAGGAAGCAAGATGACATTCCTGCCTGAGGAGCTGCCTGCGTGGCAGCTGCTGGATGCAGGGAGGGGAGAGTGGAGAATATGACTACATGGTTACCCCTTTTTAAAATTGTTTCCTTTGGTATCTGCTGCTGGCTTCTATCAGTGGTGGGATACTGGACAAACTGGACCTTTGATCTGACCCAGTATAATTCTTCTGCATAACGTTTTTATGAGGAATCAGTCAGGGTCCCAAGGTTTGATCACTGCTTCAATAATTTAGACCTAGCCTGGATGTCCACTCAGAGTCTTGAAAGAGAATATGTCCAGAAGGTTGCATTGATCCAATCACCAGAGAAAGTGAGAGCCCTGTGGACTACATTAATGAACCAAAGAGACACCCACGCAATTGGGTACTCAATTTCATTCCTTGTGGGATGAGTGAGTAAAATGAATACCAGTGCTACACTGGGCTTTCCTGTAATTCAATGATTTGTAGTTCTCTGAAAAGTACCTTTTGTATTGTTCAGTTTATTGTTCTGCTTTTTGAGCTTGTGTACAACATGGATGTGCAGGAGCGAGCCAACATATTGCCATTGGTTAGATAATGCCACTTTAAAACAGTGACAAAATTACTCTAAAGCTAGAAGTGCAGCCATGAGAACTGTATTTTGGTAAAAGGAGAATGTTGATCTGGAGTTAAATTGAATGTCTGTTTCTTTGGGGAGGGTAAATTTAATCAGGTGCTCAAAATCAAATTAAGGGGGAAATCAGTTTGGAAAAACAAAAGAATTACAATACAGCTAATGACCTGAGGTAATACTGGCACAAAATTTGCTTTCACATTGTAAAATGAAAAATCGTTTCTCTAAGAGGGAGCTGCTTGTAGATCATGATTGACCAGGGCAGTTCAGAGCCTGGTGTTTCCTTGAGAGAACAATTGCAATGTGCCGCCCTTCCACCATTTACTTCCCCTCTATTATAGTAATACCAACAGTTATTATACTGTGATCAAGCCTGTCAGTGTTTCTATCATAGTATTATTTTATAACTTGGATGTTAAGCTGGAAATATTTTCCCAGCCGAGCCTGAAACAGCCTCTGCAGATGGTGGCCCATGAGTGATCCAGAGGTGTCATTTCTTCTGCAGAAACACAGGCTTTCCTACAGCATCAGTCCTTGTAAGAAACATCTCTACATCTGGGAGAAAAGCAAGTTAATCCTGCATTTGGCTGCAACCTTGCTGCAGAGGGGGATTTGGATTTTTATGTACACATTTTTCTGATTAACGTAGGTGAGTAGAGGGGCTTTTTTCAGTTTGATTGAAAGGGGCAAGGTCTTCCCCTGATGATTTCCTTCCTGTATAAAGGGAAGTTATTGAAGGAGCTGTGGCTCAAAGGTACTGCTGCTGTTTTCATCCCTGAAGGTGATCCCTTCTGGCATAAATTTCTCTCTCATGTTGATGGAGAATTTGGAAATGGGGGCCAGAAGCTGCAGCCATGATTCAGTAAGAAGGGGAAAAGTGCTGCTCTGATATTACCTGGAATTACATTTAACTTAAACCAGCATGGTGCCTTGCTCTTCTGTGACCTTTACCCATCAGGAGTTATTAGCTAATTGAATTCAGAAGGTAACTCCCTAACTGTTTTCAAACTAAATTAACTTGCTTCAAGGGACCAACTTATGTTTGTATTTCCACAGAGATAATGACTTTAGGCTTCAACTGAAACCTTGCCAGATAATGAGGAAAAAATAAATCAATGACCTCACTCTTATCTGGTCTTAACAGGCAGGCTTTCCTTTGCTAAAAGTGACCCTGAAATGGTCTGGATTGATTCAGACAAATACCGAGCCCTGTGCCCTGCTAAGCAGTGCTGTCCTGGGGAACGCTTTGCTCCATAAGGAGATCTAATCTGAGCATCAGCAAAGCTGCAAGTATTTGAATCATAGTGTTTCTTAGAGTCAAAATGAATGCTTCTGAGAAATTCCAATAAGCAGTAAGATAAAGAGTTAAGGAGGAATTTAGCTTCAATACTAATTAGAAGAAAAAAAACACATTCTCACACTTGTGCCTGGGACTGAACAGTCTTCATAGGCATATACTTCTCTGATTCTCCATAGACATATGCTTCTCTGATTATTTAATTAGCTGGAATTGTTAAATAAGAAATGCTTTACAGACGTTAAAGGGAGATTGTTGCCTGCTGAGAACTGGTGTAGCTCTATTGGTGGAGATTTTTCCTTTGGTGCCTTGATTAATGGAAGAAGTAGACAGCTCAGAAATGTGCCTCTCTAAAAGCAGCTCCTTACTCTCTATATGGATCTCTCAAATGAAGGCTTAAATCTTCAGGCAATAAGTGTGATCAGTAATAGTTTTACAGAACATGCGAGGCAATCTATTCCAGTAGGCGGAGGTAAGAGGCAGGGGGGTTTAGCTACTGGTAAAGAAACTGTAAAACCTACTTTTAAAACCCACTTTTAAAACCTAAATAAGAAAATTGAAATTTTATAGTAGCAATAGCAGTAGTACTAGTAATGACCATTCTGGTCTATTAAGAGATGTGATGTTTTAGATAGGGATGGTAGCTTTTATTAAGTTTGTTGATACAGGTTGTATAGTAGCATCTCTTCTTTTACTGTTGAACTTCATAGAAAAAAGTGCCCCTAGGCAAAATTCATGTCTTTCTCCTAAAAGGTAGGTAGATACCAATATTTTACCAAAGAGCTATTTTTCAGTGCTTTCAGGTGATTGACTGATAAAATTGGAACTGCTTCAAGAAGTGGTCACCTGTGTCCAAGTGTAGCCAGTTTGCAGTCTGTACAAAATTGGGAGTGATAGTTGATGCACTGGATTGTTGTGCTGCCGTTCAGAGGGACCTCAATGGGTTGGAGACATGAGCTGACAGGAACCTCATGGGGAAGAATAACCACAGACACCAGTACATACTGACTGAAAAGCAGTTTTGCAGTAAAGGACCGGGGGATCACAGTGGACACCAAGTTGAACACGAGCCAGCAATGAGTCCTTGAGGCAAAGAAGGTGAATGTTGCCCTGGGCATCATTAGGCAAAGTATTGCCAGCAGGAAGAGGAAGGTGATCCTTCCCCTCTACTCAGCAATGCGGGGACACACCTGGAGTGCTGTGTCCAGCTCTGGGCTCCCTAGAGCAAGAGAGACATGGGCATACTGGAGAGAGTCCAGTGAAGGGCCATGAAGGTGATTAAGGGGCTGGAGCGACTGACATATGAGACTGACAGGCTAAGAGAACTGCGTGTGCTCAGCCTGGAGGAGAGAAGGCTCATGGTGGACCTCATCAGTGTGTTTAAATACCTAATGAGGGACGTAAAAAAGATGGAGCCAGACTCTTAGAATTGATGCCCAGTGATAGGATGAGATGCACAAACTGAAATACAGGAAATTCTATTTAAACATAAGACTGATTTTTTTTTCTATACTGTGAGGGTGATCCAAAACTAACAAAAGTTTCTCAGTTTGGCTGTGGAGCCTCCATCCTTGGACATATTCAAAACATGACTGGACACAGCCCTGAGCAACTGTCTCTGAGTTGTTGCTGAGGTTGTTGACCCTGCTCTGAGCACAGGGCAGGACTGGATGATCTGCCTTCCCATCTCAACCAATCTACGATTTTGTGAATCCAGAATACATTTTTACTCAATGGCTAAGACCTTCTCGTGGGAACTGGTACAGAGAACAGGGCCCAGGTCTCCTGTAGGGATGACTGAAGAAGGCTCCGGAAAGGGATTCTCTCTTATGAATCAAACTGGGGTCCTTGAGATCCTTTGCTTTTCGTCCTTCTGAAAAACCAATGTCCCATGCAGCTTTCAGACAACTTTCCTCCTGGGGATTGGCTGTGGTTCCAAATTTATCAACCTGTCACCCCTGCAAACTGTGAAAATTGGCCTTTGGCCATAAGTGAGTTCCACTCAGAGCAATCTTCATTCCTGACTGGCTTGGATGTGCTGACTCCGCAGTTTTGGTGCTGTGCTCTGGAGCACCAGCACTGTGGCCAAAAGGATAAACAAACCTATTAGGGAGGTGGTTTTATCCGAGCATAAAGGTAATTCTTTCTAACAACATAATGGAATAAAGCAAAATGGACAAAACACTCCCATAAAATAAATCAGATATGGAAATTGAACACTGTGACTCTAAGACAGAAGTTGAGATTGTTCTATGCAATGCAATTTATTTTTCAAGTATTTGCAGTGGAAATTTTTCTTTTGAATTTCCACATTTTGGAAAATCTCGTGATTAAAGAAATTAAAATATCCTCTGCCTTATTTAAAATATTTGATCTTTTTATATGTTGTTTCTGGGATTATTAAGATTAAAAGAATGTAAGATAAAAAATGTAGATGTTTGAAAATCTGCTTTGGGTCATTGTCTTCAAGCAGTTGCCATAGCTCCTTAGTGACAATCTGAAGACTATTATATAGTCAGAGTTCTGTAGGAGTGAGAACTGAGGCTTGAACTTTAGGGAAATTGTAGGATATTTTCTTCCAGGAAAAGTGAAGGACCGAGTCCTTGCATCTGGGGGAGATCCTGTCAGAGATTACACAGAATGCAACATGTTAACATATATAAAAAACATACCATCAATCATCTATAAAAACCCAAACCCCCATATTAACACTGAAGAAGTTGGCTGCTATTTGATTCTAAATTTGATTAAATAGACACTTTTATCAGGGAGTCAAAACCAATCTATTCAGCTGGATACATCTCCACACAGAAGCAGAATATTTATCTAATATGTGAACCACAACCACAACTCTGCTTATAAAGCTTTCATCCTAGTTTTAAGTTGTTTTGTGGTAAACAAACACTTCCTTCCCTTTGCTGTCAGCTGTTGCCCTGCCTGTATTATGTGGTCCACTTGTCAGCCAGAACTCCACCAATTTTTTCAATGGTCATCAGTTATCAGCAATTATAGATGGCAATTCCCCAGTCCCAGGGCAGTTAAAAATACATGCTAACTTCATGTGTTATTTGAGGAGTGTTTCCTTCCTGCATGAAGCTTATGTGGGCTCACAGATGGGCACACTTAGACCCCAAGCACAAACACATCTGGTCTCCTTCTCGTTTCAGGTCCTGAAACTAAAATAGATTGGATTACCCCAGGTGGTGAGGCTGAATATAAAAACATACGAAGAAGGAAAGTTTGTGTTTCTGTGTTTTTGAGCTTTCTGTCTGGGTCCTCTGCAGACCTCTAAGATGTGAGTTCTCAGTCAAGCTTTCCCCACACTCAGGATATTCATAATCACTTGCTTTCTCTCTCTTGTGTGCAATCTGGTTTCTAAAGAGGTGGGAGTTTGTTCATCAGCTTTTCCCTCACAGGCAGCATTAATGAGGTCTTTCTCTTCCACCCACATCCTATTTTCAGGAAATGTGTAGGAACTTAATGACTTTAAGACTTCTTGCTTGTCTTATTAGATCAAAATTGTCCAATGGGCTCACAAAAGGTTAGGAAAGAGACACAAACAAAAGATAAATAGACATGGATGCAGACACCAAGAGCCTTTTTTCTTTAAGAAGTGCTAGCATTCTAGCTTTCACTTGTAAAATGAGAACCAGAGCTGACTAAAGGAACATCTGGAAAGAAACAGTGCTTTTCAGTTCATGTGGTTCTTCAGTCTTGGGGATCTTCAGGACAGGTCAGTGGCTGAAGGAGTCTGGCTGTTGGTGTCAAGATCTCCTCTCCCATGCTTGATCAGCCTGGGCAAGTCTGAATATCCCTGTCCCTGGTGACCCACAGCAGGGCTTCATAGGTTTCCTCTCACATGAGCAACCTTTGCTGACTCTCCATTGCTCTGCATTTCCTGGTGGTCTTGGTTTTAATGTCTGCCAAGGTATCCACTCCGAGCTAGGGGAGGACATCATAATGTGTTGGTGTGAAAAACTGTTTTACTAATTTAACCCTTTAATAAATTATTTAGAGGTTTGCTTTCCTCAGTGTCTTGCTTGCAGTGATCCTTCTTTCTCTGCCTTCCCACTCCCAAGTGTCAAAAGCCTGGATAGATGAAACCACTTGTGAAAGATCTGGTGCCTAAATAGTTGGTGAAAAAGACTTCCAAAACTGCTGCTGGAATCAACCTTCTTCCCTTGGAGGCTTTAAACTGGGCCATCCATTTTTCTTCTTCTTCCAGCTACCGAGTTTCCAAGTGATCTGTGCCAGCAACCACTCACTGCCTGCAGTCACACCCCAGCACTGGAGTCACTGCTTGTCTAGGTGGGTTCTGGATACTCTTGCAGTCACAGCAGTTCTTATTTCTTGTTCCCGATGAGTTCTTTCCAGGTACTCTCAACACCCTGACCTAAAATTCTTGCCAGCAAACCTCATCTCCCTCTTGTCCTTACCCCAGAGCCTTGCCCAGCTGCTCTAGGAGGAAAAGGTCCAGGATACCTCCCAGCCACCAGCCAATGTGTCAGCCCCAAAGTCAAAGCAGTCATGTGTCCCAACAAGGGTTCTTCTTTCATACAACCACATGCATAAAATAACAATAGCTTGAATTTTATCATAGAATGTAGAGGGATGTGTGTTCTGGAAAGAGATGAGCTCATGCAGGTTACTGCAGTGTAGAAAGTCTCAGATCTTGTGCTCCAAGGTTTCATTTTGCTTAAAAATAATCAAATTGAAATGAAACAGTAATACTTAAAATATTTTCTCTCTCCTCTTGTGGGGGGAATTAAAAAGTGTATTTTAAATTCCAATCCAGAAAGGATATCTCTTTTTAGAATTATCTGAAGATGCAATTTTAGATCCATTTGGTCCCAAAGTCAAGAATTCTTGTCTGGCAATTGCTACCTGTTCCTTGCACTATGTAAAACAGGGTCTGTTAGCTTGAAGGCAGCAGGTGGTTATAGATTCTGTAATATTTAACTTTCAGGGATACTGTTAAAGAAAAGCAGACATAATCTTACAGGTTTTTAGACTTTAGGTAGTTTAGTTCACCATCAAAAAGACATCACAGCAGCTTTCCACAGAGGTGGAAAACACCAATTTAATGTGGAGTTGGTACTCATAATTGTGAGTACCATATTCAAATTCTGCTTTAATAATGTCCATATTTGCAATACTGTAAATGTGAAAATGAATTTCTTTCTGAAAGAGTGCCAGTATGAAGCAGCATATAATTTTGTTTTTGTTTGTGCTCTGCATAATTACTGTAATTATGCACATTAGGCTGTTCTGTGTAATGGCACCACAAGGTAGATAATTTTGTCAATAACTGGCTGTAGCAGCTTATATACATTTTGTACCATCCACAGAAGTACTTTGAAGATCACTTAATACTGCTGATTTGCCCATAATAGGTCAGAAATTATTGCTACTGCTTCCACAGTGTCTATTTGGAAGAGATGCCTTCCATAAAAATCAGGTGCCACTAAAAAAATCAGAACTTTGTTTCTGAGAAAACAGAGCAAAAAAAAGGACTAACCTTTTCAAAGAGGGTAAAATCTTTAAATAGCTGATAGGGTCACTATAAGCATGATATGACAAGGAGCTGCAGCAGAGTTCAGATTATACTCTGCACAAGAAATTGCAGAAGTCACAGAATCATGAAATGACCTGGGTTGGAAGGGACCTGCTCAATGCCACTTCCTTCTTTTTAAGAGAATAAATTTAGATCAAGATACTTATTAAAGAACTGACATGAAAACTTAATTTTATAATGAATCTAACCAGGAGCACATTAATAATAGAGAAAACAAATGGGAGAGGGAATGCAGGTAGGAAAAATGGAATCAGGCAGGAGGTAGGCATGGAATGAGATGCTACCTGGATAAACTCTGAAGTTCAAAAGAAAGGTGGTGTTTAGGAGATGGATCCTTCCTAAACTAAAATGCCTTTTTCATTGCATGAGATAGTTGTTAGTAGTTGTTAGTAGTGGTATTATGTTAACTGGAGCCCTCAGCCACTTTGTGAGAGTATTTTGTGTGCAGAAATGGGGACTGTGGTTCCGAGATCAGCTCTCCTGCAGATCTGGCTCCATCTGCCCACTCAGTTGCAATGGCTGAGTTTCCTCAGTGTGGAAAAACCTGACGTGGAGGTCCTGGGGAGCCAGCCCTGTCCCTCTGTTTGAGGTGGGGGTTTCTGGGTGGTGGTCTGCAGACGCTATGACCTGGGGGAGCCTGGTGTGTGGATCTGTACGCTGGTCCCATGCTCTCTGTGAGCAGCGATGTGCTGGCAACAGCCGTTTTCACTGTTGTGTTGCTGTCCCTCAGTGTGATGGATATTGCACAAGGCTTTTTTTTTTCTGCCAGAAGAAACATGGGTGGATGGGTAGTGACTCATTTGTCAGAAAAGTTTGGAAACTAGTCACTGAAAGCAGAAGTGGAGATGTCTGGGGAGATGAAGAGGGCACAGGGTATAAAGCTGTCGTGATTCGCTTCTCCGTGTGTTATGCTCTGCATACTTGTCAAATTAGGACTGAGCTCCGTGGGAAGGGACACCTGAGTGACAGTGCTGGTTAGATGCATTAAAAGTGTCCTCATCCCTGGTGAAGCAGGAATGCTGCTGCTAGATCAGAGCAGATTCTCTGAGAGGATCCCCTCCTGCTTTATGTCTCCTCAGGCTGAATGGATTCATTCTGAAGTACAAGCCGCATGAAAAATTTCAGTGTCATTTTTAGCTCTGCTTCAGCAGGCATAGTTGGCAGCACTGATTTAAGATACACAGCCTGTGTGGGGTACGCTGTTATTTATCATGTATTGATCTGGTGATCATAACCTGTGCTTTCCTGAGATGTAATGTTCGTGGCTTCCTTCTTGTTTTGAAAAACTGACCTGCCACTTGCAATTCGCTTGAAATGCAGCAGCACACCTTAGCATGGATTTGAGCTGGCACATTCATCCTGCACTGTTTTCTTTTTTTCACCCAAATTGGAGTAGGTGTGAATACATCCAGCTCTGAAAGGGGCTGGCTTTGGCCATATGCAATATTATCTCCTTGATCTCTGTTTGATGGGACTCTGCACTCACATGCCATGTGAGATTCTGGGTTTTGCCATCATGCTAGAAGTCTGAAAGTAATAATAATTTTGCTATGGTGGCTCTGGCAAAAAGCCATTTATTCCTCTCAGAAACTTGGCTAAATTGATTTCCACTCTTAAAAGGAGCCACAGATAACTGTATTTTTCCCTGAGTGATCTGAAATGATGATTGTTGCTTTATTGACTGATGTGTTTTTCAGTCAACCCGCTCTTATTCTGTTGATGACTTTGTAGAGTATTTAAGTTAATAAAATGCTTTTTTGTCTTTGTTGGTCAACTCAAATGTATTTGTACTCTTCAGATAAAATTGTTAATGCTTTGGTTAGTATCTGAAAGAAAAAATGATTACAGAAGTTGCAGAACATTGTTTATCAGCACATAGTCTCAAGGAAGGGTCCTGTCATAATTTAAAACTCAAGTCCAACTCTCCTTAATAAGTAGGGTGAGAAGACCCAGTCAAATGACAGAACACTGGTGAAAAAATAAAATTAATCTGAAAACTCAGAATTAAATCAGATGGTGAGATTTAACTGTAAACTAGTCAGCTGAGACCTACAGTTTGGTACTGGGATGGAAGCTGTAGTTCTCCGTGGCCTTCTGGAGTCACTGACATGGCTGGGGTCAGTTTTGCTCAAATGTGCTTGAGGTCTGAACAAATTCTTCAGCCACTGCCCACCTTATTTCCCCAGGGAAGTTTGCTAGGTGAAGAGCCTCTGTGCTGCTTTTTTTGATGGCACAGTTCGTAAACTTTGTTAACTGCTGCTCTGCTACTAACACACTTGTTCTGAGAATATCTTGGACCTGGTTTTTATCATTCATTGTATCATTTTTATCATTCACTGTATCATTCATTTAGAAGGGTATGGCAAAGAGGAGGCCACACAGGTGGAAGTGTAGCCTCACTTTATGCTGCATTTCCCTGGGTGATATAAGTAGCTCTGCTATAAGGTCAAGCAATCCAGGTGTACTTGACGAGTTTAGACAGTTTCAGTCTGTTTTTCAGGAGATCGCAAGTGAAAGTCTGTCAAGTTTTGATGCATGAGACTTTAGCAGTACTGTTTGCCTAAACTAAATTCTCCAGCATAAAATCAATCAGATATTCAAACTTGTACAGTGGAAAGTCTAAATGTCATTCATTTACTTGCAGGGACATGACAGCTTTCATTGATTTCTTGAAAACAGGGAGTTATTTGCACTCCTTGGAATATCAAAAAGAGAAGGAAAAAAGGGATCAAGGGAAACTGATGTTGCCTCATTCTCCCTCTGAATTCTGGATATCAAATTTTGGCCAGTAATCCTATCCAACATAAGCAAAGAAATACCATTAAGGTCCACTTAAGCAGTTATCCTTCCTTTTGTCCAGCTGCAGATACTCAAGTGAGAGAGGAAAGTCACAGAAAGCACACAGTGATACTTCCCAGAACACTCTCCCAAATGCTTGGGATTTGTGGCTTGGAGTATGCCTCACTGCAAGTCTACTGAAATCTGTGAGCAGGTTTGGTACCCTCAAGCTAAAAGTTTCTCTGGACTTGCTGCGGAAAGAGCCCTAACTGTTGAACTTGATGATCTTAGAGGGCTTTTCCAAACTAAATGATTCTGTGACTCTAAGACGAGAGGAAGGCTTGAGCCTCTCACGTGTTGCAGGTGATCCCAGAGACTTTTCCTGCCCGTGGGAGGGAAGGTCACCTCCAGCTATGTAAGAAATGTTGATCTTGGCCTGGTTGGAGGAGCAATTGGAGCTGTGAGGTAGAGAGGCCAGAGGTCAAATGTCACAAGTCACACTGCAGATGAGTGGTCGGTCTGGTCACTGTCACTGTCCCTGTGAAATGTGTGGTCTGCACTGGCACTGACCTGACTCAGCTCAGCTGTGTCATTGCAGGTGCAAATCCTTATTGCATCTATTCCAGCATGCAGTGGGCCTTCTCTCCCTGTTTCATGCCCAGTTGATTATTACTGAAACTATGACAATTGTTGTGGAATCACCCATATAAATAAATGAGTGCCAGTTTTAAAAACTAATAGTTCCTTCATGTTAATAATGCTAAAGGATTATAGCTAAGTTTTCCTTTCTTTAGGAAGTACTAGGCAGACTTGCACAAGTTTTTAAAAAGATTTTTGACTCTCAAACCAAGTTAGGAGTTTTTGAGTACAAGCCAAATAGAGCTCAATAGGTAAAGACTTGATTATTGGCAGTGCTTAAATTGATTTACTTCAAGTAAATAATAATACATGAAATCAGTCATATGCTGAGTAGATCTCATGGACAAATATGTTTCTTAGTTAAATTTTCCAGTGTGTTGCCAAAGATGGATATTTTAATTTTTGATAGAAAAGCAGTTTGGTCCATATTTGAATGAGTCACTCAATTTTTTGCTTACTGCAGCTTTGCTTGGAGTGGATGGTAATCAGTTGATAATTGGACAAAGTACCATGAATTGTTTTATTGCCAGTCTTATGGATTATAACTCTGGCTTAGTGAAGAAAATCAATGTTTCCACATTATCAATATATGAGAACAATTGGCCTTCAAACACAATATGTTCCCAAGCAGGACTTACAAGGAGAAATTTGGACAATTTTTCAAGAAAATCACTAGGTCTCCTCCATGTGTTCTTCTTACTAATGTGATTTTTCTTATATGTTGTGTCTATTTATAGCAGTAATGTATTGTGAGTTGCTTAATTATTCTTTACCTTCTTTTGTCTTCAGCTATTACATCAGCATGTTGTGGGTGACATCTAAGTGACTTCAAATGTAAAATCAGTGATTGGATTCTGCTACTTGTTTGTGGTCATAGTGGTAGAAACTGAAAGCTAAGAAGTTACTACTTTTTTCCCCCTTTTTTCCTTTAATGAGTTATTTTCATTTTGCAATGTTTATTTAAACTCAAGTTAATTTTAGGCTGACAGCGATCTCCAGATAGATGTAGTACAACTTTGCCATGTATATATGACTATATCAAGCACTTACTGGACCAGTTCAGTTACCACACATCTATAATTCATTAAAATATTTAATATTTCCATAAAATTTTTTCAGATCAGATGCTTTAGTGCTGTGAGTCTTCACATGGTTTGAAGGCTTCACCTATATTTTTGTGTAAAGAGCTGGTGCAGCCATAGGTAGAGATTTGTCATGAAAACCTACTATGGGCTGTATTGTCAATAAATCTCCACATGAAGAGTGAGTGGTCCATAGCAATTGTCCACTCCGCTTGTCCAATTCCAACAACTTTGGAACAAGGTTGTTGCAATGACAACATCTCTTGGAAGATTTCTTAGAGACATTGACTATCAGAATAGCATTATTCTATAATAATAGTATTATAGCTGTGAGTCATTAATAATGTATTTTTACACAGACATATATAAATATAATCACACGCATATAAAAAATTTAAAATGTCATATGCAATTATGCACAAGGGGCAACTTTTTATGTCTATGCACATCATTATAAACAGGACTTCCTCACTTCTATTTAATGAATGTCCAAGTGACAGGCTAAATTTCTTTCAGAAAAGGCACTCAGAGATGATGTTCAAATGGGAAGGTGTGTAACTCTGCTCACACTGAGATACAGGACATGTTGAGTGAATAGGCCTTTGGAGGCATAAATCTTGTTCATAATGTTTTAAGCTTTTTTCATTTCAGAAGAAATCATTGCTGTACCTTCCTAGCTTCTGCCATATAAAAATTGAAATTATATTTAGAAACAATATAAAAGAGTACATACAGTAAAAGAATTTTTTAATTTCTAGGCCTTTTTTTCTTTAGGTGGTTACATTCAAGGTTGAAAATAGCAACATGTACTGATGTAAATGATTTACCAGTCCCCTAACAGGTATGAACACAGGTACAGATAATTCATGTTATGCTCTGTCTTAGGAGAATTCATATTAAAAAAGCTCAGGCAATAAGGAAATACAGATGCTTTTGAACACTGTAAAGTGTTCAAACCCTCTTCTGAGGCTCTGTTGAAAGGAAATTAAGCCTAAAGTAAGAGTACCATATTATCATTAAAATAACTTCATGAAGTAATGTCATTTACATTGCAGAGAACAAAAGTTGTAGGGAGGGACCTACAGATTTACTGAGGTCCATTTCATCATGTACAGTGGAAATAACAGCAACTTGAGTTCCTGTTTTTAAAGCAGCACAGATGGTCAGATAAAGGAACAGAGAAAGAAATAAAAAGTCTAGACATTTAAATGGACATTACTTCATTTTTGCTTCTTACTTAATTCTAAAATTTCTAGAATAAATGCGTGGGATGGCCTGCCACTAACAGGGCAAGTCCAGAGAGGCCCAATGCCAGTGCCATTCACACTGGTGATAATTTTGATCCCTCTAACTGCTTCTCAGTGCACACGATCCATTGTGGATCCTTTATGCATTTTCTTTACTATACACCTGGAGTCCACTGTAGCTTGCTGGGGAGCTTCACAGCTTGTGCTGAATGCAAGGGAGCAGTGCTCCTCCATTGTACCTGTGGTAGCTGGGGGCTGGACCTGAAGAGATCCACAGTCAGATTATGTCTCTCCCTGAAGTTGCCAACTCCATTCTCTTGCCTCCTGTCATCTAAATTCCTCAGTGGTTTTTCTGTCCACCACCTAGAAACAAATCTTAAAGTTCATGAATGCACCAGAACTGGTTTTAAGGATGAGACCCAGGCCCAGGAGGGAGTAGGACCCAGGAAAGCAGTAGGCAAAGGCTTGTCTCAACTGTTGTATGTGTCAGCTGCAGGTTTGGCTCTGCTGAGAGGTTGGATACTCTCCTGCTCCTGTCCTGTTTTGGCTCCAGATGGAAGAAGAGTGGTTGGACCCTCACTGCAGCCTCTAGGCAAGACTCAAATGCCATGGAGAGTGCTTGTATGTCTCTTCCTTGTTTGTTTTATGTGAACTATTGTCAGGTGAAGAGAAGTCTGAAGTCTTGGCCTGATCAGAGGCATGAGTCACGAATGTCCCATATGGAGTCAAACTTCCCGCTCCAAGGCATGCATGAGATGAATGGAAATCAAAGCAAAATTTCAGCTCTCAGACTGTGTCTTCCTCAGGCTTGAAAAGTAGGGCAACATTTTTGACTTTGATAACTTTTTTCTGTGAAGATGATGGGATGAAATGTATTGAAATTATGGATGAGCTGGGGCTAGAGACAGTCTTTGCTGTAACACGAGGCAGTGCCAGTACAATCATCACTGGTGCCAGCGCAGGCTCCAAGCTGACAAATGCTGACTTCTAAGGGGAACTCTGAAGACTGCAGAGAGAACTGAAGTTATACACCACCATAAATATTTAATTCCTATTATTGCATGTTGAGAATTACAGGACTGTCTTCAAAACACTATAAAGCATAGCAGCATAAAACATATCAGCAATGAAAGTATGCTGTAAATATTGGAGGCAAAACAGAAGCATAAAATTAACTCTTAAGCTTATTTATAACTATAGACCTCAGGATGCTCTTGTGCATTGTGGTAATATTTTGTAATTATACCAGCAGTTAAAAATGACCAATTCTCTCCTGGCATAAAATATGTTGTGATTTAATTAAAGCAGAAAGCTAATTTGGTGGAATTGAGGAAGACCAAATCAATTATGAAGAATGCTATTATTAGATTTGAAAGTCTAGCAAAATCAGTCAAGTACTATAGCACCACATTTTCTCCTTTTTAATGTAACAAGAAAGATTAGTCCATCATTACCTCCAATGGTTCAAGGAGGGTAATTCACAAATTTTAAGAAGGTAACATTTTCAATCAATTAAGATGTAATGAAACAATCACTTGAACTTCAATAGCATTTTGGCAGAAACAGGTGCTTTTCATTGAAAACAGAGTTGGTACAGCCAAAACCTGTGCCTTTGGTTTTGGAAGTGCTATGCCAAATCCTTAGGAAAGCTGTCATTTGTTCTCCCCATGCCCCCATTCTGCCCCATAAGCCAGGTTTCCCAGAAGCAATGATTTTCATGAGTGAGGGGGAATGATATCTTCAGGCATGATGGGCCATACAGCTGGACACAGAGCTTGGCCTACATCAGGGGCAATGTTAATCAATCAAATGACGGTTACTATTCATGTTTGACAGTGTTTTTGATGCAAATATGTTCTTATTTATTTATTTATTTTTTATCTGAGATTTTGCTTTTCTATAGCAAAAGTCAGAAATAGTAACCTGCTTTTCAACTCTTTCTATTTTTAATCAAATTTCCTGACCCTCACAAGCTGTGTATCTGGACTGGTGGCTACTTTTCAAGAACATCAGTATGCTAAGTCTTTGTTAAAGGTTGATCAAGTACCTAGTGAAAGTGCTAGAGGTCCAATTACTATTCCTGAACATTAGGATGTGCCAGTCTTCCTACAGTGCCAAACATAGTGTCTTCTCAATACACGTCCTTTCTTGTGCTCTTCCCTGCCCACTCAGTGGCTTGCTTACAGAAAGCTGATGAATGCTCAACTGAAATAAGGACATTATTGACTTTTCAAGGTGAGGAAAACTCCCCAGGGGATAGTTTAAGAGGCTGGAGCTGCTTATAGAAGTTGTACCAGTGTGGCTTCAAAGAAGCCCTACAGCCAGGGAGGTGAGGTCTGGAAGGGTCAGAGGGGCAGGATCAAATCTTTGCTATGATTTGGGGGCTGATATTTCTGCCTGTTCATAAGAGGATGGAGAAGTGACTGTAAATCATGACAGAACAAGGCAAGTGGAGCTGTAGGCTGTATCTTCTCAGGTCATGGCCATAGGCTTCTCTAGAAGATGTCTAGTGTAGTGGAAAATTTTACTGCTTAGCCCTTCTATGATATCATCAGGCACATGCAAAATCCTGAGTTGAAATGGCTCAAAAGGTTTTCAGTGCAGAAGCTGTGATGGTTTATCTTGCTCTCAGACTGAAAGTTGACTGTTAAAGCTGTTCAGGACGTGGGTGCAGTGATTTCTACCTCGCTAGCAGTGCTCTCTCAAACTATCTATGTTGAAATAATTCAAGCCACTGCACTTTGTACCAAACTGAATTGAGGATATGTGCAAAACCATTCACTACATCTCAGATAACCTCTAGTTGAGCAGTAGTTTCATTGCTTACAGTTGTGTAATATAGGTGGAGTATTTATAAGCTTCTAACAGCAAGAGTTACACTTGGCATTGTTATTTATACCAGGTATATGAATAAAACAAATGAGGTTAGCTAAAGTGATTTTTCAACAGAAATATATCTAAGCTGTCAAGTCTAAAAATATCATATGATCTCATTTCTCCTCTCCCTTGTTTCCTCCCTCTCTCCCCTCCTCACTCCCTCCTTCCCCATATATACACAGGAAATGATTATACTGGCAAATATTCCAAGAGAGGACCTTGCCTGAGATGAGGTGACAGTAAAACCTCACTGCAGGGAAAGAAAACTCCAATAGGTATTCCCACTAGGCAGCTTAACTCAAATGTCTGTATGCTTTCACTTTTTGCAGTAAATCTGTGTCAGTCTGACTGAACCCTTCAATTCTGAATGTTCTTGCTTCTAATGGATGGTCTTACCTACCAACACCATTCACCAGCTTCACCATTCAAGAGTGAGTTTCTTTTATAATAACAAAAACAAAAAATATCCTAGAAGTTTCTAAAATGCTGCATAATTATTAGCAATATGAATTCATAAGTTAATTTTAAAAAACTTGTACTTAGAAGCTGGTAGAACTTCAATGGCCATTTAATAGTCCAAGCTTAAGAGGGTTAAGTTCTCAGTATCTTTTATCAGAAAAAACTTTTCAGTATCCAGAAAAACTGCTTTGCAGCACTCAAGAAAAAAGTCAGCCACACTGAAATGAAGTCTTACAATATTTTAGAAATGAATTTTAGAAATAGTAGTGGCAATAATAAATCTTCTCACTAGAAACAAAAACCTTGCTCATAACTTTATGTATCTTGCTGAGAAGTTACTTTTTCTAGCCTTGCATGAAATCAGCTAATGGAGTGCTGTCAAGGCTCTGATTTCACTTCAGCAATGTTTTATATTAATATTTTAAAAAATTACTATGAACTGTCTTAACCTAAACTGAGAGAAAATGCTCTTGATTTAAATATTACTGTCTACAGATGATTGCAGTAGTGCGATATTGGCTACGAAGTTGATTTAATTGGTACAGCCAGTCCTTCGAGTCCCTCATTACAGGAGACAGCAATATGCATTTTTTTTCACACAGCACCCTCTACTTCCATTCCCCAAGACTCATTTGCTGCATTTATTTGGCAGGAGAAACAAATTTCTCAGTTCAACTCCTGCTCTCCGACCACTAATCCTTCTAGATTTGTCTGCAATTTCGACCGCAAAACACCATCATAGTACCTGAGCCAAACAAGCTGATTTGTCACAGGAGACAGCTTGGCCCTCGCAGTATCCAGCTTCAGGTGGAGTTGTTCATGCAGCTGAGAAGCAGGTTTAGCATGATGGAGAGCAGCACACTTATGTTGTGACCCCTGTTCCTACCTGGCCTAAGCTGCTATGGTACTTTGGTATGCGAGTGCTTTGTAAAAATGTCCCACTACAAGTAGGTGTGTGAACGCATAATGAAGCCTTAGCTGGTATTTAGTCTCTTTTGTTTACTATAAAAAAGCCTGCAGTGTGCAGCATACTTCTAAAGTCTTGAGATTCCTGTTAAATATTAATTTGCCAGCAGGTTCTGAGTCTACACTCCAGGTAAAAACTTGTACGTTTGACATAACAGTTTTAACTGGTGCTTGTTTCAAATCACTCAGAGATGGTGGATTTTTCTCTGTCTTCAGTTTATTTTCCCACATGAAAAACAGTGAAGTTCTGGCCAGTGCTAAAGACGGGATATTTTTATGTGATTCTAGAAGTCCCCACCCAGGCTCTCCAAGGTTGCCTCTTAGGAGAGTCCTTGTGGTGGTGATGACAAAATTATATTACATAGTTAGTCTTAAAAATGAGGGGAATATATCTACTGTCTACTCAGAGCTCGGTCTGCTTCAGGTTCTGCCAGGGTAAGAGCTATGGAAGGTTCTTTTGAACCTATGTGAAATCATTAGTAACAGAATTTGTAAGAATGAAAATGAACTATTCTGATTTTTTTATGGTTGGTCCATTTGTTAATGCCAAGAGCTCTTCAGGCTGTGGCTGGTTCATGGTCTTCCTGCCAGGATACTGCCCTGTGCTGGTGCCACTTGGCCAAACTGGTATCAGTCCAGTTGCTGGTTTGTGCATCCAGCTTAGGACATGGTATTGCACTCTTGCTTTTCCTTCACCCTGAAGTACGTGGGGAGGCACCATATTCTGCTTGTGTTCTGCTGGATCCTTCCTCTCCCTGGGAATGTGTGGCTGGGTTTCAGTTCCTTACAAACTGGAATGTACCTGGAATGCATATCTGGAGCTGAGGAAGAGGGTTGTGTTCTGGTTTGTAGAAGAGGTGTCCCTGCTCAGATCTTCTAGTCTTCATGTTTTTTACCCTTTTGCTTCTTTGAAATCTCTTCCTGCTGGTAGCAAGAAGAGGCTCCTGACAGCCTTAGATGATGTTTTTCTGTACATATGCACGGTTGTCATCCTTTAGTACCTTTGCCAACATCCTCCCAGCCCATTACTACTTACAAAACTTAGAGGTGAAAGTCCACAGTAAAATATCGAAGTATCTTGTGTTAAGTTTCCTCCGTTAAAAGCACTTCCTCCTCCTTTGTTTTGAAATTTTATATTTCAAATGTTTTTCAGGGAGGAAACTTAACCTAATCTACTTAACGGCCACGTAGCCCCTAAGTGTTTTCAGGACTAACTGAATGGTTTCAGGATTGCTCTTCTTCCAGGAGACGATCCAGTACTCAAATCCTAATCTGAGGGCTGATATCTAAATTAGGAATGCTGGCCTCTCTCAATTTCCTGATATTAATGTTTTCAGAGTGTTTCCCTACAGCACCCAGTCTTTACTCAGCAACCAGACATGGATATTTGTTCAAGGCCTTCCCTTTTGGGGTTTATTCTGCTTCTACCTTTTACTGCTGTTGTTTCTCTGACTTTTTTTTCTATTGCTTTTCACTACTTGTTTCTCTTCTCTTTTCCATCTACTTCTCTTTAAATTTCCCCTTCTCAGTGGGTTTCACTGACCACTTCTACCCTTTTCTCCCACTGTATTCAACTCCCAGTTGCTGATGCTGACACTACAGTGTTATAACTAAACCTGGTTTTTCTAAAAACTAAATTAGCAAAATGAAATGCACATTAGCTCACCACTTCAGGCTGCCTGTGGACTGCAGTTAACAGCTCCAAATCCATTGGTGCTCAGCCAGCAGTAAAACACTTTTTGCCATAGCCCGAGAGTGAGAAATGCATATTAAAAACTATGTGGCTGAGGCTCCTGGTGATCCAAATGCCTCCTCCAAGCCTTGTAAATACGTAGAGTTGTCACATATCTCATGCTTATAATTTGTCATGGATGTGAACTACCAGTTTTTTCTTACGTAACTTTATTTCAAAGTCTTTGTCTGGAAAGAGGATGGAAAGAATGGGAAAAACACCAAGTGAAGGACGATTTATGCTTTTTCAGCTAACCCAGGTGGCATTTATCAGCTGTTAAGCTGTCTACTTACTTTTATCAGCTGCACTGCTATAGCTAAATACCTCCTCAAGTCAGGGCAGTGACAGTTTTTGTGTGATGTCTGCTGTGTTTTGGGGTGCCCTGGGGACCCAGCTGAACAATCTCAGTGCTTACAAAGGATCTGCCATTTCTTGAGGTGGAACACACAGAGCTCATATAGAAACCAGGAGGCAAACTGTAATATAAGCTCACCTGGGGGTTACACTTGACCTAACGTTTCATCCAGTTCTGTGTAATGAAATTGAGTGAGTGGTGCTTGATAACACTAATTAGGAACTGTATATTAAACCCGATATCGCTAAGCAGCAAATACAGTTGCTACAGAGAGGATTAAAGGAACAGGCACAGTTCAGAACTGAAATAATCATCTCATTATTTCCAATTCCAGTTATGCCCAATGCATGAACTGAGTGTTCAGCAGCCCCTGATGTGTCTGTTACCCACTGAGCTCCCAGCAGCAATAGTTTTCACTTATTTGAGAGACTTTTTTTTTTAGGAGATCCTAAACCCTGTGGTGAAGCTGCCCGTACAGGGACAGAGATAGAACCCAGGGACAGAAGAAAAACCCCAAAGTGTCAAATAATTTCCATGATATCTGTGTCAGATGGAACCCTACAATTTCTAGCTTAACATTAAAAGTCACAAAACCAAACCTGAAACTTCTGTGAACAGGTACTAACCAAAACACAGTGACAGCAAAATAAAAATGTTCTTAATAAAGATTCATTTGAAAAATACGGAGAAAATACTGCATCTTCCTGGAAGCTGAACTAGTGCAAAAATGGAAAGCAAGTCCATTTTTTTACATTTCTATTGAGGTTTTATGCAATTCAACTTTGAAAACTAATGTGCACGTGAACCATTTTAAGAAGTTTTTGTTTTGCACTACAGGTTTTATGTGAGTATCTTTTGAATGAACATACACTTGTACTTTGTGTAGTACTCTCCAAAGTTGATATAGAGGATCCAGGATAGAAAGAATAAAAGATGAAAGATAGAAGGAATTTAATTATGTGAATAATTAAAAAAGCGATGGCCCAAGCATTATATAAATGTTGATCTTAGACATTTGCACATGATTAAGCAAGATTTAAATGTTCTGCAGAAGAGCAGTGTTTTATTGAACCATAATTTTAAAAATTAATTTGTGTTTTTTCTTTTTTCTTTTTTTTTTTTTTAAACCAGGATCAGTGTTAACTAATGAAAACGAAATTGCTATAGGCATGATTCATCCTTACAGAAAGGATATAGATAAGGGAATGGATGTTTTGATTCCTTCAGAACTAAGTAGATGCATGTGCTTCATATTGTCCATCTAGTGTGTCACTGACTTTCATAAAAAGTGTCCTGTATGCTCTGCTGGAGCACCACCTCATTCCCAGAAAATGCTGAATAACAGGATCACACAGAATGGATAAGGCTGGAAGGGAGCACTGGAGGTCATCTTGTCCAACCTTCCTACTCAAGCAGGATCCCCTAAAGCACATCACGCAGGATTGTGTCTAGATGACTCTTGAGTTATCTCCGGAGAAGAAGACTCCACAACCTCTCAGGGCAGCCTGTTCTAGTGCTCAGAACGAACTGGAAGCTTCACTCTCCAGACTTCTGGATTCTTTACAGCTTTTGTGATTGCAGAAGTGAAAATGTTTGTTACAGAAGTTTTTCCTTTCTGTTTTTTGTTATCTTTTTAGTATCCCTGAGTCAGCCAGTGTGCTGGATACAACATGGATACAAACTTCATGCTGTTCAAGGCAAGATTAGGTTGGCAGCTGGGGCTTGCAAAGCCAGTTTGCCCGATGTGTTTGCCCTCCGTGCTCGAAGTGGCTGAGGTGGCACTCGGTTCGTGCACTCCTGCAGGCACTGGAGCTGCGTGGTGTGTGTCACACTCAGGATGGCACCTTCCAGTTTCCCTGGTTGGCAGAGATTGCTTAGCCTGATTCATGTTGTTAAAGACACTGAGAGATCAGATGAAGAACAGTCCAGGAGAGTGGAATATGCCCAAGGGATCTGCTTTGTTTTGTTTTGCCTAACTTAATACAAAGCAAAGTACAACAAGGTTGCAGAAGCCCATGGGAGCAACATCTCATCTGAGTTTTCTATTTGAGACCAGACTAACCAAGAAGAGTTATTACAAGAGTAGCCCCTTGCTTGTGGAAACACAGTCTCTACTGACATGCTTCACTGTTCCAGTTTGTACGTTAGAGAATTGAATGGGGGTGGAAAATGTCTAGAGGCAGTGCCTGCCTAATGCTTTTTTTAAATTCAGTCATGCCCCTGGTCCCCAGAGTGTGCTGTGACAGTGGGTGGCACAACCCATTTATCCATTTTTAATGTTGAAATCCAGTCTAAAAAGAGAACAGGTTGAAATCCTATGCCAATGAAAACACTCTCAGTAAGTTCAAATAGACTAGTATTTATTCTCCCCCTCATGCTCCAAAATTTAAAAAGAAACGATCCCATTTCTTTTTTTAAATTGTATCTTGCAATATCATTTCCATATTCTGTAGCTGAGATGTAACGGTGATGGATGTGATGGAATTACTGAGTTGACTAATAAGAGCACATTAAGCAGTCATAATGCAACTTGGATTAATTGCTTGTGTATACTTGTTTTGTCTAATATTTTTTTACTTATGATCCTTCCTAAGCATAATCTCTGTACTTCACTGTTCTTATTCTTCCTTACCTCTATGGAGAACCTCTCTCCCTAACCCATTAAAATGAGTGCTCAGTCATAGATGCAATTGGACATGTTCTATGAAGGCTGTTGCTCATACAGTGAGCAAAGGGAATGGAAGAAAACAACATGCAAACCAGAAGTGTGTTGAAGATAGAAACACCAATTCATGTAAATTATGTCTATTTGAGGAAAATGTCTGTTCTGGGAAATAAAGGTAACCAAGCTGAAGATGTTTCTATGCTGTGTTATTTCAGCCCATATTCAGAAGATGAACTAACAGCTCATTTAGAGGACTTGTTTCCTATGCTGATTCAGGTTCAACCCATTTATCCAAATGCTGGGGAAACTGCAAGTGTGTGGAAACAGGGGATGCTGATACCTGAGGCTGGACCCAGAGATGGATATGAGTGGTTGTGAACACACAGAATTGCAGATTTACTGGGTGTAATATTTTTGCAAAGGTACAAAATTATGCGATATGGGAACAAATGGAATTCATAATTCTAATGAGAAAAGTGATAAAGATTACTGATTTTATTGTGTTCTTATAGGAGAGGCTGAAGGCTTTGATTCCACTATTTTTTCTACACATCTTTTAGAGAACAGGCTGCTGCTTTGCACACACATGTAGCATACTAATAAGGTATTATTTTCCAACTCTCAGATCTCTTTTGCATTCAAATATATCTATTAGTACTTTTACAACACAGCTTATACATATCCCAAGCCTATGTGATTAGCTATTTCTACTGTGCCATTTGGTGGGTGGCATTGCAAATTACTGAATAACACAGGGAAACAGAGTTTTTTGCTGTGGGACTTAACACTGTGTATGGAAAATGCAGAGAGGAAAAAATAGAGAGATTTAAAGTCATTTGGATCTACATTATTTGAGCTGGCAGGATTCCAGGGTTTGTCATTTTAAGTCTGTATGAATATGGGTCAGAATGGTGACTGATGAAGGGAAGCCTTGATTTTGAAGGCTGTAGAGGTCAGTACCACTACGAGTCTGGTGGAGGAAATGTGTATTGCTGAGAACTGTTACCCAAAGGAAGATGTAAAGTAAGAGTTGGCTCAGGACAGTCAGCAGGGTGGGCATTACATTTTTCTGACTCTGGGCTACGGTTTTTGGCTGTTCCTTCTATGGCAAGATGATGACAGCAGATGAAGGCAGACTTTGCATAGGGGACTGAGGGAGGAAGAACAGGAGAAAGCTGGGAAAAAGACCTTGTTTTGATGCCACTGTTAAATGTGTCAGTGGTGAGGCACCCCATGCTACACATCTGCCTGCACGCCGCAGTGCCACCTTCGGGAGCACCCACCTGTCTGGCTTTGAGGGCTTTTGATGTGGGTGAAAAAGGCAGAGAACTCACTTTGCTGCTCCTGGTAATTGCTGTTTCTCCATGAACTTTGGGGAGGTCTGTGGCTGTCCTCACCTGGCTTCTGGGGGAAACTTTAATATTTGAATGGTCTTGTTATGTTTTGTTTCCAGACAACTCTGAAGGCGGCACTCCACTCCCAGGGGCACAATCAAGGGTCTTTCTGTTGAAGACAGTAAAGGCTGAATCAGGTCTACAGGTTGAATCAGGTCTGGTGGGTTTCTTTCCTATTACATGCAATTTTTTTCTAGCAGATAAAAATGAAGTGTTGGCTTTCTGAAAAATACAGTTGTGATGTGATGATCCAGCTCTGGCAGTAGAACTGGGGTATGGCAATATTGAATATCAACTGCTGCATTGCTCTCAGAAACCTGGTGACTCTACTGCTAGTGTTGTCTAGAGTAGGTAGCTTAAAACTGAGCTGTCTTGATAAATTCCAGTTCAGAAATTTTGGCATTGTGGTTGAAGAAGAAAAGTCTGCCAGGTGGTGCTCCCTGTTACATGATGGGGTATGGGCCTGCACCACTTACTGCAAGAGTATAAAACTGGATTGTTTCGTTACCTCTCCTTGAATTTAGCACCAGGTCTACACTGTCATCTGAAGTTGTGACCTGCTCTGCTTCTCATTTCTGAGGGCTGGCTTCCACAAGCATCTTTTTGATCCTGATCTCCAAGTGTTGCTTTTCACTACAATCCAGATGGGGCAGGGACCACATGCTCTTCTATGCTTTCTTCCAAAGGACTCTCCAGAAACTTCAAAGCAGTGTTGACTGTGGTTTCTAGCTACGTGCAGGGGACAGATATTGTAAACCTTTTTTTTTTTGTCCTTAAAGTCTTTGCTGCTAATCAAGCCACTTGTCTGGGACCTTCTGTAGTCTTGTGTTTTCTGCTGTAACATGCTGACTAGCTGTCATCATGAGCCATTGCTGCAGGAAAATGTCTGCCTTAGCATTTATAATAGTGATGCTTAATGGATTTGACAATCGACTGGAGTTGCAACATGGACAACTTTTAAAAGTTAGATAAGCTTGAGAGGCTAATTGTTATCCTAAACTTCATCAGCTGAGTTTAACTTGGATGCTCTTTAGTCACCTTCTGGTGTGAGACTCTGAAGCCAGTGTCAACATTTTAAAGTAAATCCAGTTCTTGACTTGTCAGATTATAAGAATAGCCCCATTATGCTCAACCAAAGGCCCATGGAGCTCAGTATCCTGTTTCTGACAGTGGCTGATAATTAAGGAAAGGGTGTAACAGCAGGGAAAGTATTGTGTGATATTTTCCCAATGTGTTCTCCCACCCCTCAGCAGTTTAAGGCTTAAAGATTTTCTGATCTTTGTCTTTAATAACTCTTTGTGGCCTTATCTTCTGTTGATTTGTCAAATTCTACTTATGCTTTCAGCATCTGCAGCATTTTTGGCGATGAGTTTAGCAATTTAATGACTTGCTCTGTCAGAAAGTCCTCGCTTTTGTTTGCTTTAAAGCCCTGGCTGATGATTTCATGTGATACCCTCCCCTAGTTCTGGTATTTTGAGAAACAAAATTCCATATTCATCTCCTTCATACCACTCACGATTTTACAGAGCTCTAATGAGAACCTGAACTGAATGAGTTTCAGTGTATGATTTAAGGCTCTGTATTATGGCTTATGCTTTCTGGCTGTTTATATTCCATTTGCTTTTGCTTTATGTTTATTTCATCTTTATTTCACAAATTTAATCACTTTGAGAAGATTATTTTGTCTAATTAAGGTAGAATTAATCCAGGGACAGTGATAATTTGAGAGCCAGGATTTGAAGGTAGTTTATTTAATCTATGTGTCTTCAAATCCTTTGGATTCAATTTGCCCAGCTTTCATACTGATGGATGCTGTATTAAATTATTTAAATAGATGAATTAAATTTGGAGCAAACAGAGGCTAATGCATTTCACCCTCAAATAACACGCCTCTGTAGCCAAGCAGCTTTTCTAGAAGAACTGAGGAGACAGTCGTGAGCTGGAAGCACTGTATGCAAAACAGGGGGCAAGAGCCACACGAAAACCCCTTTGATTTATCCTCTATGACTAATTTGTCAATTCCTTGTGGTCAGATTAGCAGAATGGAGCCAAGAAAGAAACCTCACAGAGATCGAGAGTGTGAGATGAAATAATAAGCAGCTGTTGCTCAAGAGAAAGCTCAGACCAGAAATGTAATTAGCAGCATGCTGGCTGAGCTGTTTGCATGCCCAGAGCCTGCACAATGCCTGTCTCAGGGGCAGTGGTAATTTTTACTCTGTCTTTGGGGAGAAGAAAAATCCACCAACTTCCTTCTTACTAAAACTCAGGATGACCAGAAAGGGATAGAAGAGATGGAAAATAGCAGAATATGCTCCGTAGCTCTCAGGGACACTAGATGGGGATATTTGCTCACTTTGTGGCTCTTGGTACCCCACACAGCTTTGGCAAGGTGGTGATGCTACAGAGACACAAGGAGGGCTGGTGACATCCCAAGGAAGGGATTGATCACAGGAGGTTACCTGGGACTTGTGGGGCAACCTACACCTTTATTGCCATTTCTCACTCTATGGTTTCTGTCTCAAACAGACCTGAGGACATGATGAGGTTTCTCTTCTGACACTGAAATGCAGCTCAGCATCATGGGTGATGGGATGACCCTGGCTCTTCCTCTGCATCTGGAGGAAGAAGGGAGAAATCTTGCCTATGAAAGAGGGAGAACCAAAACCATGGCATGTTAGTTTTGTGGACCTGAATCATTGCTGCTGCAGGTGCCATTGATGTATTTATGGGGACAGGAAAGGGACCTGAAGCTACTCTTTGTATTCCCTTCCTTTCCACATATTTGGCTTGCCAAGTGAACTTCATTTAAAGCAGGAGACTCCTTCCCTGACTCTGAAGTCTTGGCTGCCCGTGATGCATGGTTCAGGGTGAAGATGGGTTGCTGAGATGACTGTCTCACCAGGATGTGACTGCTACCTTTGTGGGCCCTGGGAGCCCCCAGAGCCACTGGGTTAGCATGGGCTTTGGGCAGTGCACAGTCACGAGAACAGGGGATTCACATGTCAGTGGTACCTGGGGCAGATTTCAGAGGTGACTGTGGGATACATGATAGATCTGACATGTTCTGACTCTGGAATGCTGGTGGCAGTGTTGGTTAATGCTGCTGTGACTGTTTTGTGCATGGTCAGGCTGCAAAAAGGGCTCTAAAGCAAATAAGAAAGCCTTGAATTATCTTGCTAGGCTGAGTGGAAAACGAGAAAAAAAGGTGTATTGTTGTTGCTGGTCTTCAAAATCCATAAAGGATAGACCATGTCTTGGTAACACTTGTTGGACAGATGTAATAGATACAACTTGGTTGGATCAAAGGTTTACATTTAGTGAATTATGAAGCTCTTGTGAATTTTGTTTGTTTGTTTGTTTGTGTTTTTGTTTTTTGTTTGTGCCCATAACACTGGTGGGCAGAGGGTCTGGGTAATGACCATCTGTCAATATCTGTTGACAACAGAATTTGTTTCACCCTTGGAAATACTATCGAGTGGTTGGTGAAGCCAAGAGATACAGAGGAAGTTGCTGAGTCAAACTAGGTCCCCATGTTTGCTCGTGTTTTAATGACTTGAACCAGTCTGACATTAAACACTCCCAGTGTGCTGTTTCACCATCACTGATTGCCATCCTGTGTCCAGCAAGGAAGTTGTTAAGTCATAGATACAAGATGATCTTTAAGGTCCCTTCCAGCCCAAAATGTTCTATGATTCTACAACTCTAAGTTTGTTTGTGATAAAACTGAGATCTTCTCCAAGTTCCCATTTGTATTCTAGAAACTGTAGAAAGTTTAGACTTTGGTGTAGTAAAAGGTATAGTTGACTTTCAAAAGCAACAAATATCCTTTTTTTTCCCCACATAGGTTCATAGCTTCATTCTACTTCTTTTAAAGCTTGCCTGTTGCAGGTTTTGTACACTGCCTAGAAGGTCAGCATAAAAACACCTTTTGTGTAAAATTAACAGCTGATGGAAAACGTTTGGCTGAACTGGTGGAGATTTTTACATTTTCCCTTTCTCAGCATCAGGAGGCTGCCTGAGATAGATTATTTTCTTGATTTAGTTTCTGTCTTATTTTGTGCTCTTTTGCTTTGACAGTAGATGTTTCAGTGAAAAAAAAGGGGTGGAGGAGGTTTGTGAGTGGCTCATTTGATGAGGATTTGTGATGTGAAACATTAATTGGTATCTACACGTGCAGAGGTAGCAAAACTGCTATTCTTGAAATAGGATCTCTACCCTTTTTGTGTAAATCTTATATTTTAGAAAGGGATGAATTTCTTAAGCCTGTTTGCTTTATATCTTTTTTCAAGTGGAAGCAGAGTTTTCTCTTAACAAACTCCAGTCTCCAATCCCTGACTTTGGGTTTGCCTACATTTCAAAATATACCAAAATAGCTATTCCAGAATAAGCTCCCAGGAGCATACTTTAGAACTAGATTAAATTAAATTGGAAATAGGAACTCTTATTTTGGAATAAGAGTGTCCGCTTTGGGATTTATATTGAAATAAACCATCTTGGAATAATTGTAGGTATTTTGGTATATTTCCAAGAGCAGACAAGAGCTGAGCAATGTTCTGAAATAATTATATTAAAATCTCATGGATGTGATGGATAATGGAGAAAAATGTCAATACTGAGTTATAACAAATTGAAGTGAGTGTTTCTGATGGTGTCATACACTTGTTCAGTGGGCTTTTTTCAGTTTAAGCAAAAGGTCCCATTCTTTAGGCTATGTTTATAATGTTTTATTAATATTGTACTAGCAACACTACTGTGCTAGGAACTATCTTACAGACATGGTCCCACCTCTGTACAACTTGCAGTCTAGAAATAATCCATTTCCTTTGTAATGCTATAGATGTCTGCAAGTCTGTTTTGCAGAATTGTGGATTCTCAGCTCTTTATAACACTCCTTCTTTATAACACTTGTTTATAGCACTTATTTATAGCATTCCTTGTTCAGGCAAAACTGCTACTTATGTTTTTTTTTTTTTCTTGAAGGAGAGCAGAAGAGGATAGTTACAGGAAGATAGAAATTACAAAAAACGCACATTTGTTCTGTATTTGTAGTTGTTGTGCCACCCCTCTCTTCTTAGTTTACTGTAGATAGCACATGAGTCATTACTTGCAAGGCAAAATCAATGTGCTTCATTACAACCTGTGGTAAGGAACTAGTGTGGATATGAAATGGATATGTCACCCCTATTTGTATGCACATAATATATATGGTGAGATAGTTTAAAGTAATGCTTTCTCATTCAGTAAGGAATGTTCATGGCTGAGAAGGCTTTGCTGTCTTTCTGGATAAGTTTTTTTTCTTCTCCCTTTAGGCACTTTCATTTGTGCCTTGACTCCCAATGAGTGGAGGTCACAGGGGGTTTATCTGCAGCAATAAAAGGTCACACTCTGTATTTCCCCGCATTCTAATCTTCCATGTACTTTCAACACTATTTTGGTTCCATACTGGAGATCCAAAAAAAGATGTGGGAATTCAGTGGCACAATTTCAAGGTTATCCCACAGACCAGCAAATCCATAATGTGATTTTTCCCCCCCTTTATGGTACATCATTATAAAAGAAGTTGATATAATATGAAAGAGAAAGGCAGTTTCTTCTTATCAAATTATCATATCTAGCATCAAGCTCTTGCTTGAAGGTAATTTTAGCTAATCCTTTGTAGCAATAAATATCTATTACATTTATCACATTGAATTTGTTTCCCCTTCATTTCATCCAATTACCTTTTCTATGACTGGAAAATATATCAGAGCTGTCTCCACACTTTTTTTATGGATGTTAACTCACTATTCTCTTCTTGATCTTTTGTCAAGATGTGCTTTAATTAAAATGTCCACATAACTTGTTCAGGTTTATCCTTCAGTATCCAGATAATTGTTAGGTTTGCATTTAAAAATGGAATATAGCAGTCCCAAGAACTGGTCTAGGACTGAAATTCTGTGAGTGTAGAAACTTCTATGCAGGTTGCTATAATGCCACAGTTTACGATTTTATAGTCAGAAGTCTGTCAGCATTACTATTATAAATATCTTTATCTAGTGATTTGCTGCTTGGCTATTAAAATTCCCATAGGAAACACAGGTATAAATGGCCTCAATCAGGCAACCTTTTTTAAAATTAAAGAGACATATGATTTCATAGCGTAAAGATGCTGCTCACTCAATAGGTCACTGCCACTCAATAGCTCCATATGTCAGTGACACATATCAACTTCTTAAAGAGAACAGGTTTTCCCACTGTTTTCTTACATTCCCCACACGATGGCATCTCAGGGATTCCTCTTCCAAAGGGAGTGCATTTGTGTGCACGGTGCAGGGATGGTGCTGCTGCCTTATCAATTGCATCTCGTGTTTCTTTCAGCTCCTTATCCCCATGTGCGAATTATGGTATTATAGTTAAGATGTGGGGGTTGCTTATATGTGTTGTTCATATCCAGTACAGGCTTTTTTAGCTGGAGTGATGCAGAGCCAGAAGATGGATTAAGACAGAATGAACCGAGTGATTCAGAGTGAAATCTCTGATTTTCATTAAATAGGAGAGTTTTAACTGAACTCTGCAGCCTTGGCTTCTTTCCTCCAAGCTACTCACCAATCCTGACAGTAACAAATAAGACAAAAATCTTCATGATAGATATCTCGCAGACATCATGGTGACTTCCCCATGCTAGTGATGAACTGTGGGCCGCTGGGTGAGCTATCCAAATTGCTTGGCTGTACACATTATTTTGCCAGGTGTACACAAATCTGTTGTGAAAGCACATTGGAATAAGGAATTGGAATATTGGGGGGCTATTTCAGCCGAGGCACCTTGAAAGAAACATCTGCAACATCTGACACAAGTACCCAAAAACTAGCTCTTCCTTAAGAGAAAGAAAAGAGTAGGTGCCCAAAGGCTCAACCATAGGAAGGTTGCCAGCTTTCAGGGTGAAATTTCTCTCTTCCTTAGGACCAGCCTGAGGAAACAAGAAAATGCATAGGAAAAAGGACTAATTTCTTTGATCTTCTTTATTGCCTCCTTCTCAGTGTATGTCCTTTAAAGGGGGTAATACAGGAAACTAATTACTGAGGTTAATGTTCTGAAATTCTTCCTCACTCAAGGTTATTTTGTGTGGTTGAGGAGATGTTAATATCAGCAATCAGTCGCATACTCACAGGGGAAGATGCTGACCTTTTGAAGACTAAGGGGCTTAGGCCCCTGAATTCAACAGCCATGTATTGCCTGAAATCCTCTCTTTTTATTTCAACCATCAAAGAAATCTCAAAGGGATTGATTGCAATAAAACATTTGCAATATGAATGCAAGAAAATGTAAGTCTGCCTTAAAAAGGGATGCATCTCCCTGTCTGTTCTGATGTCTATTCAGAAACTTTCAGGGTTTAGGCAGATATTGGCAGCTTCTTTCAGCTGGGAGGACTCCAGGTGGTTACTGCTCCGCCCTGGGTTCTTTCAGAGCACTGCACCGTGGAGGAGCTCTGCTGCTCTGGGATGATGTGCTGCTGGAAAAGAGGCAAAACTGCTCTAGGCAGGCTCACAATGCAACAGCCTAAAGGAAGATCTGGCACATACCTGAAATGTCTATTCCCTTCTGCCCTCCTGATGCTTCATCAATCATGTCACCTGTGTATCATGATTGTCAGCATGGAGAAAAAATATTTGGAGTTTTCTGGTTTCCTCTTACACTGGCAGAGTGGTTCGTTACTGGGAAAAAAAAAGGCTCTTTCATGGATTTCTTAACTCAGGAGCATCCAGCTGGAAGGGGGCCCACAAAAATAAGCCCACTACAGTAAAAGTCTGTGAAGCTCTGCAATTTATACTGATATATTTTACAGGAAGATAAATATGGAAATGTTAATCCACATTATTGTGGTTGCATCGGTTAGACAAAAAGGTGAAACACATTCAGAACAACCTATTTTTCATTCATGCAGACACCCAGACCTGCTCTGGGTGCTCTGTGACAGTCTTCTCCAGGGCTGTGAAAGCTCCTGACTCCAGGAGAGTCAGTGGAACTCTTATGGCCCTGTTTACTGAAGACTACCCCTCATACAAGAAACAAAACCTGCATTCTTGATAGAAAAAGGCAGCCAAACCCAAACAAGACAGACTCCCAGCTCTTGAAGTGATCTTTAACACACCAAGAAGCAGCAGAATAAGGGCACAAGCATCCTCTCTTTCCCTCCTGACAGGCCACATCCAAACATTTAGAGGCACCATTAAAGTGCTTAAAGTGGTCAAGAGTAAGCTGGGGAAACTGAGCCTGTACTTTGTCTTCTTACCTCTTGTCTTACCTCTGGAGCATCACACCAGTGCAGCCTGAAGTGTCTGAGTCAAAAGTGAAGCTACTTCAGTACCAGCATCCTTCACCTTAAAACTACTGAACTGAGAACCTTCATGTAAAAATCTATTTTTCTTCCTCTGGGAAGCCTATGCCACACACTTACTTTGATGTTAAAATACTTGACCATTTTTTCTGCTACACAGGTAGACAGATTTTAGTTGAAATATATGGGAAATACTACTTTAGTATTTTCAAAGTTTTCACAAACATAATGTAAGACAAGCCTTTGCTTGGACTGAGGCCAAATCTAGCACATTAATAATTTTGGAACATTTCAAATATCAGAAATGTGTGAAATGAAGATTGAATTAAAAGTTTTTTTCCACTGTTTTGCCCACCCTCAAAGCCTTGAGCAAGGGAATAAGTTTAGCTTCAAATGGGAACTTTAGTAGAATTCAATTTTAAATTCAGCAGTCACTAATGTTATTACATCCTTTCTGTGGTAAAGCTCAAATGCCTGGTGCTCTCTCCGTGATTCCCTGGCTGTGGGCAGCATTGACCATGTACTTTTCCAGAGATTAGAGATACAGTTACTTTCATAATACTGATCTGGTGGTGCATCTTCTTTGTTTCTTTCTTCCTTGACGGCAAAACCAGATTATCTTGTTCTGAGGATATCTGACAGTGGCTATTCCATGTCTGGCAGTCACTACAATCTAATTTTGCTGGACTTAATTACCATAATTTGTGCCCTGTAGATGGTTTCCAAAATTAGAAGAAGGTATGATCCTCGCCCTACAAGGTTCACACAACAGACAAAGAATTAAGAAGACTGGCAGATAGGGGAGAAAAAGTAAAAGCAGCACTGGCTACATCAAGTACACAGAGAGAGATAAATTAGACCCAAATTAGTCCTTTGGTGTGATAGTGAGACTGAATAAGCAAGTTTATTAAAGGGAAAAAATATGATTCAACTAAAAGATAGAGATGCATGAATAGCTCTCAGAACAACATGCAGAACGACAGCATCCTAATGGAATAAACTCCACACCACAATTGAAAAAACCTCTTCTGCAGTTCAAATCACTTATCTCTGGTGTTGCCCTGTCTGTGTGATCCAGCAAGTAACTGTCCGTCCTTAGGCACCACATCTTTAGTCAGCATCACTATAGCTGACTTTCAAATGCATCATTATTTAATTTCCTTGTCATATCCCAAATTATTTTTAGAGTCTGGGCTCTCCATAAGTGATGAGGAAGCTGTGAGCTCATACCTTGATGTTCAAACCCCTCATCAGGGCTTGGATCGCACTTCACCCTCCAGCCTGATTCTGTTGTTGCCTGAGGATTTCCTGACAGTAAGGCAGACCTTTTGTAAGGCAGGGTTAGGGATGCTGCAAACCCCAGACCTGCTGCTTCTCTCAAGGCTTTCCATGTCACTCAGTACCTCCTGCTGTAGGCTCATGTGTGCTCCTGCATATTTGTCTTCACCCTGCCCCTGTGATGTGTGGACCCACTGCTGTTCCTCTCCGACAGATGACTGAAAAACTTGCTTGAGTTTTGCAGAGGAAAACTGCATGGAGCAGGCTTGAGCCTGGCTCTTCTGGGGTCTCATACGGAGGGAGATCATGCCTGGCTGAAGTAGCTGTGCAGAAGAATTGAGTGTCACAGGTGTGAAGGTACTCCAGTGGTCACCCAGAAGTCTTATCCCTTTAAACTCTGGGTGCCTTGCCCTAGGCTTTGCTGGTTGCTCTTGTGTTTTGCATTTCTACATCCTGAGTGTTTTCTGCTACTTAGGGGATTTCAGGCTTTATTCATTGTGTTGTTTCCTGTGAATCTTTGCAGATGTGCCCTTGGTGGTGGTACAGCCACTTCCCATGGTCATGCATAGCACTTTTCACCTCATGGGACTCCTTGTGTCACCAGCTCAGGGAGTCTTGCTGCCTTCCTTGGCCTTTGGAACAGGCTGCTTTGGGGGAAAAGTCTATATCATAAGAAGGCCTCCATGGACAGGGAAAAGATATCAATAAAGTAATTGATTAATTAGTTAATTGACAAAAGATATTAATAAAATAATTTATTGCTCCAGTTCTGAAATCCCCCTGCATCCTTTACCCTAATTCCTTGCTTGCAAGTATGTCAGTGCTTGACTCATCACATAAAGCCATGGAGTTTTCTCCTTTCCTTTGTGTGCAGGAATTTCTGGATAATCTGGGGACAGGAAAAGGGACAGTGCTGATTTTGCTGTTACATCAAATCACTTGATTTATTTAGCACCGTCTTTTGTGCATTGATTTTGGGAACAGTCTCCAGGCCTCCATATTAAAAAACTGCTCCTCATGCTGTCTTTGTTCTTTGTTGCTTCATGGCTTTCAAGTCAGTGAAACATCTGGTCCAAAGGTACAAGCTGCTATTCCACAGTGAGCATACCAATGACGGCCAGATGGAAACGTGCCACCTTGTCTCGTTCCCTGCGTCCCCACCGCACACGTAGGTAATGCCACGTGAATTGCAGCTACAGCATAATTTGTACCCTGTAGCAGTGGGGTGAGAGCTGCTGTGTTTGAGAAGCGAGCTGAGGGCACAGCATCCCGTGGGCAGCTACCTCGAGGAGCAATGGGAATTAAGGCATTCGGCAAATGCGTGCTTTCCCTCGTCGTTGACTTAGCGTGTGTGTGGGTGTATATGCTGTAGGTGTCTCAGACTTGTTAATAAAGCTAAGAATATGAATAATACTTAATTGCTATTGCATGATGCTTCTGCCACTGCAGTTCATTTGTAGCAGTGGTTGGGTGAGAGGGGGGGTGCTATGGACGCACAAAACCTTCATCCTCCTGCCATCTTTACTTTTGGCTTCCATTAACTGGGAATCAAACAAATTACAGAGTTTTAACTGGAGGATATTTTGACCAAAGTATTTATTTAGAAAGACAAAGATATCTGTATGACTAAGTAGACACAAAAAAGGAATTAAAAATTATGGGGCTTTTGGGGCTTGTTCCACTGATGGTAGTGCTGCTCAATATCAGTTTAAGGTTATGTCTTTCTTAATATGGCATATATTTTCGTACAGCTTTTTTTATGCAAGAAGAACGTTCTTTTATTTATCATTTAGATAAATAGGTAAATATTTAAATAAATTAAAAAAAATAGAATATTTAGATTTGCAGTTTCTTACTGTAAGTTTGCCATGATAGAAGGCTATAAAATACTTCTCTGGCAAAAAGAAGAGTGTGACCAAAAAAAATATCTTTCCAGGAAAAACAAATGGCAAGGAGAAAGGACACTAAGCTAAGACTTCACCAAAAGCACAAAGCACCACGGACATGTGTCTGGCTACAAGTACAAAGCACAAACACAAAGCACTCTGATTAGTCAACTAATCTGCTTCCTAGGTTTATTAATCATGACAAGAAAATTTAATAGAGAACAAAATCAAGGTATTTGTAAAACGCTAAAGGTGAAACTGCCTGCTGTTTACAACCAGTGATTTTTATGTTGGTTTCATAAGGATTGCCTGTCTCTGTCCAAAGCAGAATAAAAAAAAGAAAAAAATAAATAAGAAATGGTGCATTGTGATCACAATCCTAGGCTGTTTATATGTATGCTTCAAATTAAGGGTTTGGTGTCATGGAAACAGCTTCTTCATTTGGAAAGCTCTGCAGCAGTGTGAGAAGGAAAGGACTGGAGAGGGGGAGAGGAAGAGGGAGCACAGGAGCGCCGCTTTGCAGCCTTCCCAACATCACCGGCTCCCTCCTCTCCCCAGAGACAATGGAGAGAACAGGAGTGTAGGGCTCCTGTGCTGCTTGCCTTACATTGTTCTGGAATAATGTAAATCATTCCCCCTTTGCTGGCTGTCATCTGCAAGCATGCATGTGTCTTATTTTGTAGTTAATGCAAAGTGTAGTTCTAAATACTTTTTAAGGGAATTTCCTGAACTGAAGGAATGTGTATATATTTATATGGATGTGTCATGTATTTTTTTATATTATTTACTTTACCTAAACCCACTATTTATCCACTAAAGTAAATGAAACAGAATCTCTATTAGTACTGTTTTTTCAGTTTTGTTTGTGTACATACATGCATAGTATGTTTTGTATAATTTTAGTGCTAAAAAGACATATCTTATTCCTCTACATCAAAGGAAAGCAGTCATTTGTGTAAAGAGCTTCTAAAATATACCAGAAGAGAAATCTTTCCAATGAATACAGGATTACAATAGATGGTTGGGAATTAACACCAGCACTTGCATTGTCCTGGCTTCGATGCCAATTTATGCTCATTTTGTGGGCACGGTTCAGATTACTCGGTAATTGATTACATTAAACAGTAGCAAGAGAGCTTTAGAGAGACTGAATGAAGGGCATGTACTATATTTCTGCTGTGTTGCTGTCATGCACATCATGAAGAAGCAGAAACAGACCAATCCTATACAACAGATTTATTTTTAAAGCACGGTAAAGTTGGATCTAAGATCCTGAGTTGGGATCATGTGAAGCCAGTGGAGTTAGCCAGTTACCTGCTCCTTCCCAAAGCTCAGGTTGGCATTATGGAAATGTCTGGTCATGAGGCAGTGTGAATCCTTCTCTCCTTTCACAGTGAGGCTAAATGTGTCCTTTCCTTGAGCTGCTTGATCAAAGTGCTGCTCTGCTCTCCACCTAACTCTCTAATGTAGCTAGATGTAAAAATTTTGGTGATGTAGCCAGGGCATTTTGTGATGGTGGCTAGATCCTGAGTGACCTGTTAGACAAGTGGTTTAATATCAAAACCAGAACTGAGCTATTTCCCCAGCCCAGGAAGAAAGAGCCAGCCACACCAAAGCAGGGATTGAGGGTGGGGCCACAGTATCTTTGAAAAGGGAAGACTGGCTGAGGAGCTGCTGCTGCCTACTCAAGTGGGCAGCTCCAGAGGGAATGGGGGTGGATGCAAGGCACCCTTCTGGTATGGATGTGGTTTATAACCAGCTTGCACTGCACTTGTTCCCCTCCCTGTGCTCACTCCTGGACAGTGGCTGGCCAGGCTGGAGGTGACTGCTTGTGGTTTGCCTTCCTGGCAAGGAGGAGTTTCTGCACCCACTTCCTGATCTCACTCCACCAATCTGGGCATGCGGAAGAGGAAGAAAGAAGTTTCAGGAAAAAAAGCAAATGTATTTGTGTGAAACAGATCACTTTGGTTTAATGCTGTCATTTACATTCCCTATGTTATAGGTAAATGAAACTAGGCTGAAATATAGCAGCAAAAATTTATTAAAGATTTATATAAAATGCAAATAAGCAAAACAGCGTGCTGGGCGGCCGGGGAGACTCCTGCTCCACTCACGGCCCACAAGCGCAGTGGGCAAAAACAGTAACCTTTATGCCCTTACCAATTCCCTTCCCACAGTCACCTGTTACCCCTCCATTGGATCCGAGTTCACATGTCTGGTTCTGGTTGGTTCTTTTGCAGGCCTGCTTCAGTTGCCAGGTACTTTCCTATCCATAGTTTTAATTAACCCTTCATCCTTGATGCCTAGTGTGTGAGTCCTCCAGATGTCCATCTTGGATCCTCTTTATCGTCCTCATACTTGACCCTTCGGTCCTTGTCCTTCCCTTCATTACTTTATGCGTACACTTTTAGACAATATACTTTTAGAAAAACAAGATACAAAATACTTATTCAGCAAGGCACAATAATTTGTCTTGTCAGCTTAAGAACTGAAAGCTGCAGGACTATCAGCCTATAATACTGACAGATTAATTAACCATTCTGCACCTTACAGTCCCCCAACCTTAACAGAACATTGATTACAATAACATATATAGGAATATAACATGCAATACAATTTAATGAGTAAATTACTTTACTACTACTAATTTATTACATCTATACCTGAAAGAAATGATGTTTCTGCGAGCATCAGGACCGACAAAAGAGTAGTCAGGTTTTTTGTGTGCGGTTTTCTTTCTTTTTAATAATACACAGTTTAGTCATGGCTAGGCTTCGCGAACGAAGATTTGGGAAGGCTCTATCCACATTTGCTACAGGCACGCTGGTGGCTTATGAGGCCAATACATGACAGACATATCCGATTGCAAAAGGCACAGCAGAAAGACTCCTTAGATGGTGTATTCTGCAAGACACGGTTCTTTCTGCGTTGCCTTTTCTCCTCGAGAGTGATCCTGCGTGTGTTCTCGAAGGAGACAGCTGCGTTGTAGATGATGTGTCTCCAGGCCTCCCAATTGGAGGCCAGAGTAGACCAGTTATGGTGATCAATATGGCCAAGGTTGAGATGTTGTTTCAGGGAGTCCTTGTATCTTTTCTTTGGGGCTCCTCTCATGTGGCAGCCAGTGGCAAGTTCACCATAAAGCAGGATCTTAGGAAGGCGGTGGTCCTTCATCCTTGAGACGTGCCCTGCCCAACACAGCTGTGTTCTCATCAACATGACCTCTATACTTGTGACAGCTGCTTGTTCTAGAACAGATGTGTTGGTCACATAGTCTGACCAGTGGATGTTTAGGATTGTACGGAGGCAGCATTGATGGAAGCATTCTAGGAGACGCAGGTGGTGGCGGTAGACGACCCATGATTCGGAACCATATAAGAGAGTCGACAGTTTAAGAAAGATGCTAAATGAAGCACCTGCCCTCTCAACCAATCTGGGAGATAGAGAGGCTGCAGTTCTGCCCACCCTCGCTACAGTTCCTGCACCAGCACAAATGTCTCCCTGTTAATGCTGCAGGAAGGATGTTTTGGGAGCATGAATTCTGGTGCAGCAAAATCAACTTGCAACTTTGGCAATGAAATTCCAGAAAAAAGAGTTTGATGTTGCTGTGAGAGGTGCTCAGCACTGCCATGGCATCATCTATTGGGAAGACACTACCTAACAAAAAGCAGCTCATGCTTGTCTGCCTTGGAGTAATAGGTGTGTTAAAGAAACTGGAGGTGGAATGGTAATCTTGAGAAAAGTGCTAAATTCTCAGAGAAAAAAGTCTTATAAATGCAGAGGAAAACAAAAAAAAAAAAAAAGGACCCTTTAAAATTATAGAAATTTTACTGTGTTAGAATAGCTTAATAGGTAAGGTAGAAAAGCTTGAAATTTCTTTATTCAGAACCAGGCAATGGAGTGTAGTTTAGCTGAGTAGTTATGCTTCAGACTTTCATTCTCTTTGTTATCAAAGCAACATGAAAGGCGTAGATGCTTGGGCAAAAGAGAAATGACTGTGCAACCTTTCTTCTCCTTGAGTTGTGCCTTTGTGCATGACTTATTACAGTGTTTTCAAAGGTATTGAGGAACAGGATGAAGAAGTGTGCATTTACATTAGTGGTTTTGTTCAGATCAGGAATGCATTTTGAAACAACTTGTGCAGTTGTCTGGACTAACGTCATTTGATTTGCATTACTGAGTGGTCTCAGGGCTCATGAACTCAGCTCCTGCTGGATGAAATGGAGACCAGCACTCCCACCGCTAATCCAGCTCATTAGATCAGACCAGAGCATGCCTGAAGTAAATCCCCCCTCTCCGCCCTCCTGTTTTTTTAAATAACATGGCATTAGGTCCTCAGCACTAACTGTCTCCACATGTTTCTTCTAATGGCAGTGTAGGCACAGCCTTAAGCTACAGAAATGGCTTCATTGCTACCCAGAGCTCCCTATCTACATCTTTGGAAGATCTGCGGCTTCCACTCATTCAGAGGAGTGATAGTAGGTGCCTGGTAAGTTATTTTTTGCAGGAGAAAACAGCTGTTTAAATAGCAATTATTATTGGTAAGTGGGCATGGTACAACCTATCGCTGTCTTTCTCCTGAATATGCAATGCACAAAATTCCCCCGAGAGGCAGGGTCATTAAGGAGCTACCTAGATACATATGCTTTTGCAAGTCTTTCATCTAACTCAGAGGTGGGAATGCAAATTTTGAAACTTGGGGACATCCTGTGGCTTTGTAACACTCTCCAGGAGAGATGTGCTCATTGAGATGAATAGCTCTCACTCATTCATATTCCTCATTTACTCATGTAACATTTATAATATGGGTAATGTTCCTCCTTTTATAATAGCTCAGTGTGAGCTACAGGAAGAACTTAAAACTATACTTCATTGTACTTATCTGTTTCAGATGAGGCTTGCAGACCTGTGGAAGGGGCAGAGCAATGCTGCTCCATTGCAGTGGGAGCCCAGGGAATACTGAGCTGCAGGCAGATGTGAACACTGGATTTCCTCAGCATGCACAGAGGGATAACAGAGGAGGTGGGGACTCAGGCCTACCTGGTCTCCTGTTCCTGATCTCCCCAGATGCTTTGGTTTGCTCTGACAGCCAATTAAACCCCTCGAGGTTCTGACTCCCATCTCTTCTATCCCTTTCTTGGCTCCTGGGAGCCAGCAGAAGCTGGATCTGGTGATGCAGGCTCTCTCTCCATTGTTTTTGACATGTAGGGGTACATGGTTTGCAAACTCATAGCATGTGACAGGGTGGTTGCTAAGAACGTAACATTTTTCATGCAAGAGGGCACAAACAGCTGTTGTATCTCAAAGGACACCGCTCTTGTGCCATACAGTGGGATGGTTGGACTTGATGATCTTAGAGGTCTTTTCCAACCTTAATGATTCTATAATGATTCTATGTTTAAAACAAAGGATTCAGGTGCTGCCCTGTTTCTCTCTCAAGCTCTGCACTACCATCCTTCATCTCACCGAAGATGTGCCTTTTTACGTCAATACCAACAACAAATATCCTAGTAGATGTCATGCAGTCCTTGAGTTTCTTCTTTGTTGGGATGTGAACTCTGCTTCAGAGTAGTGTTTTCTGTATTGTGATTTTTTTTTTATTTTTCTCAAAGTGGATTTTTTTTGTCTGTCTGATTTCGGAGGCAGATGATGGCTGCTTCATGGTATCAAAGCCTGTGAAGAGATTTCTTAGCAAGTCTTTTTAGACATAAAATTTTTAATAAGTACTTTTCACACTTTAATAAGTACTTTTAATAGGTACTTTTTTGAGACTCCTGCTTGCTTCAATAGCTATAGCACAAAGACTTGAAGAAGATATATCTGAATTAGTGGCAGTCATTAAAATAGTTTTTTAAACTGTAGAACAAGAGCTTTCTTAAATTACAGTGGGATGTCAGGAGTGAAAATGCTTGGTACTGGTGACAGAAACAGCAAGAGAGGAGAGAGAAAGGAAAAATAAAGCACCAGTGATAAAACCAAGCAAGTTTGTTGAGGAACTGTTGCTTAATCCTTACAGTAGAATTTTAAGTTCTTCTCTAGGACTATAAACATTGAGCACATAAAAATTAACTTACAAAAAATTATGTACCTTGTTCTTCTCAAAACAAAAACGAATGACTTGGCCAGCTTCATTGCCAGGCCTGTATGCACTGGCAAGTCAATATAAGGAAAGTAAATAGAAAAAAATGTAGACAAGACTTTGAGCAATTGACCTGGGTCAGGAAGAAGTGAGGAGGAGCATGGAATGGGACTGGCATGGTGCTGCTGCTTGGAAAGAAGGCTTTTGTTTTCATCTGCGTGCCACGTTGTTAAGACACGCATGGGGAATACTTCTGACATGACTGAATGTGGTGGCTTGACATACTGCACTGGCCTCTGTCTTAGCAAAAATACAGGAACATTTTCTATTCTGAAATAAAGAAATAACATTCATCTTCCTTTCCATCTACTTGAATAGGAGTTAGATTGGACCCTAAATATTTTAAATAGCTTTGTGCTGAATTTCAGCACAAACTTGCTCAAAATTAAAATTTTTAACTTGGAAATGTAAAGGAAGGCATAGGTGAGGGCATAAATGACAACTGGGGAAAAAAGACCAGTCAACAAGTTATTATTCTCATCTTCCCTTTCAGTTTTTATTACACATCACCCGATACCTAGCAGGGATCAGTTTGCTGTTGAGGACTGTAGGGATCACCTCAAAACAAAGAACAATAACTGAAATGCAGAAACCCTCTAGCACATGAATTCAAGATCTTGCCATAGCCTCAGTGTTTATTTTTCTGTAAGTGGCTTGAACGATGGCACTGCTATCAAGTGCAGAATCTCAAGATCTGTAAACAACAGTAAATAATGAAGGATGATGCAGACAACTGTAGATGCTTAGATAATCTACATTTTACCAACTTTGCTAAAAAAAATATTCAAGGAAGATATTTCAGCAAAAGAAATCCAGCAAAATGCAATGTGATGCAATGAAACACAAGGTTCAAAGAACATAACTGAGTATTTTAAAAGATGAGCTGTTTTCTAGACTAAAGAAGCACTGATTAGCCTGCCATGCAGGGAAATTACTAGACCTGATCTGAGTTAGTAAGGCTAGCTCACCTTTTTCCCCAAAATAATTGAAGCATATCTGGAAAGTGCTAAGAATTTGCTGATTTAAGAAAATTAAATGTTTTGCTCAATTCCAATTTTAGTTGCTCCAATTCAAATGCAAAAAGCAACTTAAGCCAGTGTATGCCTTTGGAAAAGGAAGGAGGTAGTTCAGAATAGTTATGTAGGAAAAACTCAGATTTGGCTTGATTATAAAAAACTTATTGAGAGAAATGTGTACATTTATCAGACTAAATTGAAAAGATGGGAAAATAATGAAGGAATTTTACTGTGCCGTAGTTGGTTTTTCTATAAATTTGCACTGTGTTTTTTTTTTTTTAATCAATGTTTTAATTTTGGGGGTGCTTTGTCAGACTGTGTGTGTGCATACAAATGACAGGGAGAAGAAACTTCAAGTGCCTAGAATTGGCAAGCTTAATTTAATTTTTTTAAAACAATCAGTGCTGGTGGTGATGGTAGTAGTTCTCTTTCTGTGTACTCTTTCTAACATGACTCATTTGTTTGTGATTAAAAATTTAAAAAGCCACTTCAGGCATCCTGTGAGGATTTTCTGCAAATCCCTGTATGTGTGTCAATGGGCTCATATGCAATTTTAGCTCAAAAAGTGCCTTTGAAAATCTGCCTTCTGGCATCTAGGATGTTAATAAAAGACGAGGTCATGGCCAAAATTTGCCTTTTCTATCACTGCTGCTGTAAATGGTAGATGAGCTTGTACTTTCAGAGCAGAATTTGTCCTTTAATTGGTGTTGGCTCATCCTGTGTGATCATGAAATATTACAGTAACACATGGGGTTTTTATTGTAATTCCTTTGCAATGGACATTCTTGCTTTTTATTCCTTCCCCATAGATTGTTGTTTATCAACTCTGCGCAAAGGAGAATATTTACTCTGGAATGATAATTCTTTCTCTACCCTGATGAGTGAATGCATCAAGATTTGCTAGTTCATGTTTATATCAACTATTTGGAAACAATGGAAACACTTCTGCTAAACCCAGCTTCTCCATCCATGTTTTTCTTTGGCTTTATTCATAGGGCAATCTGAGATTATTTTTCTATGCATTAGAAAGGTTTTCATTAAACCTTTTCCTCATCTTGTGATCTAAATCTGAAAGTTCTCAGCCAAACCAACCATTTTTGTTCAGGACCTTGCTTTTCTCTTTCAAAGGATGAGGAGATATGAAAAGGCGACTTTTGTCAGCTGCTTTTTTTCCCCACAGGTCCCTTGTGGGACTCCACAGAGGGTTTTTTGGGTATGTATTTCAGACTACTGAGAAGGTTGAAAGGGGAATAGTGTATCTGCAGTATGGAGGAGGAGAAATCGATACTTTAGGAAGGCTGAAGGCAAGACTGGGAAGTCAAGGGGGATAAGCAGATATTTTGATAGATACTGCTGTCTGCTTCTCATCTGTGGTTATGTGGGCCATCTTGTACTTAATTTCACATCTGGTTCTGTTTTTGGAGCCTGAGGTAAAAAGGCTGTTCTATACTGGAAGTGTTTAGAATTGATTACTCCATTTTTATATTTTCTTTTTTTTCATTGTACAATGATGTGTGTTAATTTAGGATGAAGACTGTGCTAGCATGACTATGCTGAATTTTCTCAGGGGCAAACTGCTGCATATACCTGAAGCCACACTGAAAATCAACGTGGAAATCAAAGTCAGGACAAGGCAATTTGCTTTATGAGCAGGGTGATTCACCAGAAGCTAATGAAAGATCCAGCAGAATCAGTCTAATGTCAGCAGAAGATTAGTAACACATGAGGATTTCTCATAAAAATCCAGTTCTGACTAAATGTTTTTGTTGTAAACAACTGCTGCTGAAATGATACATGAGAAGAAACACCCTACTTCATTACAATGCTTGGAGTCTTTCTCTTTTCACAATATAAATGCACCAATTTTCTTTGGCTTTTATAGCTCTGGCAGATAAAGTGTAGAGGGTAGCTTGAAGGATCACCTAGTTTAACCTTTATTAGCACATGAATGCATGAAAGAGTATTAAATAGAAAACAGAAATGCCTCAAGATCATATCAAGTGCTCAGTTTGTATTTACAGTTTGGGCTGTAATTTGTGAAGATACTGGATGACAAGTCTTTGTCTCCTTGGCTGTTAAAAAGAAGAGGTTGGAATTCTAGAGGTAATAAAGCAAAGAAGAACCTCTATTTCATTGCTTTGATTTTTTTTACTTTTTTTTTCTCCTTTAAATATATTTAGCACTTTCACTCTCTCCTGGAATAAAAAATTGTAAATTCTAAGTGTGTCATTTGGCTTTCATGACATTTTATTCAGTGTCAGAATGTCAGAATGTGACAACGCTCATTTGTTTCTACCCATCGACATGATAAATATGGAAGTATGAAGTATAAATCTTATTCTGGAGATGCTGCTGAATTAAAATCCTATTATAATTTTCCTTAAAATGCAAAGCTGTGAGTTGAACACTGTGAAAACATGCAGTAAATACCCAAATTTTTTCCATTTTTGCTTGCATACTGGGCTTTTGAAATGTACCTGTTGTGTTGAATAAGTATTCTTTATACTGAGATTTGGCTGGTGTGAGTAGGTTCTAGTGAGGACATTCACACACACAAATTCCAGTTATTTTGTAAAATTCACTGGTAAGCTTTTTCCTTCCTCTAAGAACCCGAAAAGACAGATGTAAAAGAGTAGAAAGGGCTCCCCTATCAGCCAAAGCACATCAGTTTGCAACTCACACACAATGCGGTGGTGCTGAATAGAAGATTCCTGCAGTAGACACCAGAAACTCATTTTCCATGGGATATAAGGAGGCATTTTCCCTTTCAGTTCAAATTCCATTTGCTGCAAATAATTTAGCTTTCTGCACTTTCTAATTGTGCATGAACAAAAATGAAAGGGTGGCCTGTAAAAAAACTTTACTAGAAGCTACAAGCAGATTGGCCAAATGTAGCTTTGTAGAGGTAATAGATGTCGAAGAGTTTGTGTGCAAACCAGGTTCAACTGCTTCTAATCCATATTCTGCTGCAATTTAACATCCATATTCCCCTGCTCCACCTAAGTCTCTATATTCTTCATCCCTGCTTTTCTTCCTCGTGTTCCAGGCTGCAGGGGCTGAGGGCAGTGAGCTGTGAAGCTTCCTGCTGTTGCTGTTTCCATTGCAAAGTGCAGGAACTCTCTGTGTTGGAGTACGAAGATGATGGGGGCTCCCCATGTGGGAAGGGGTAAAAGAAGCACTCACAACAGAACTAGAAGAAGGGTGGGGTCAACTGGAGTGCCTGAGGGGTCCCTGCTGGGACCACCACTATTTTTGGAAGGATTGTGGTACCAGGTCCTTGCCACGTTTCCCAAGTGAGTGCATCTAATCACAACTGTCACTTACTCAGATAGATGGAAAAGATTTGGGATTTTTTGTTGCCCAGCATCCAATTTCCCTCATGGAGCCACATAGTTCATAGCAAAACTTCCTGTTTCGTGTTTAAAAAAAGGGTCTTTTGCCTTGTTAGAGGCTCTCTAAGAAAGCTCTGTGCTCTCCTGCTCATTGAGGCTTCTGGCAGGGTGACTCGAGCAAGGGTGGTTTGGGTGGGTTTGCTCTGCATTGTGGCAGGAAGGGAAGCAGTTGGGGGACGGTGGCTCTGGACACCAGGGCCAGAGGGAGGGGGCTGGATCACTGATGGCAGCCAGTGCTCAGGTTGACGTGGTCACCTCTGGGGCTTCACATTCAACATGCTGAGCTCTCCCTCCTCTCAAAATTGCTCAGATGAAAAATGCTCTAGTGGGAACCTGACCTTTTCCTTCCTGGTCACCAGAAGTCTGAGAAAAACAATAAACTTCTATCAAAATTGTCATTTTCTTGAGAAAAGGTCACAATTGTTTAAAAAAAGAGGATTTTTTTTGTTTGTTTTTACTGGCTGGTTTTGTTGTTAAATTATTTCAGGAGGGGAGTGCAAAAATCCAGCTTGTTCAAGTCATGGACAGTCTACTATAAATTAAAGGGATATGGAAGTGGGCTGGGCACTCCATGGGAGTTGTAAGCTTTGATTAAAAAACAGATTTCTTTGTTTCTATTAAATTAGTTATTAGCCAGTTCAGGACTTCAACCTTGCCTTCAACAAATGGTTAGTGAATGCCCCCTCCCTGCCCCCCCACGTTTTTTTTTTATATTAAAGAAAAAAACCCAGGAGAGGTTGTATCCATGTCCTTGGCTTTGCAGGCTGGGAGCCTCAGAGAGGGTCCTGTGTAAACAGGTCCTATCATACTTCTCTCTTGACCTGGTTAAGAAGGCTTTTCATATAGCATTGACGAATGGGAGAAAGTGTCAGATATTTTGTTTAATGGTTGACTGCTGAAAGTCTGAATTTTGAGAGTAAAATAATCCCAGAGCCACTGAGAAGCCACAAAATGCTCATTTTTTTGCATGTTTTCACTTTCTCTGTTTTGACCTTGTCAATGTAGAAGGTCTTAAATAAAGCAGAGAACTCAAAACATAGGCTTTTTGGAAGTAATTTTTAATTACTTAGCACTTAGAGCCTAAATTACTCTTTTTTGTTGAAAAACCTCACAAATGTCAGGTTTTAAAAAGAGTATGTGGTAAATGTTTGAGGGTGATACCACATGTTTCGCATGTTAAACAACACAATAAAACATAATGCAGTTTAACTATGGCATAGCAACAGGTCTTCCAAAATTAACTGTGCTAGTTGCAAATGAATATCGCTGATTTCTTTCAAATTAGGCAGGAGCACAAAAGTGTTTTAACCAAGGTGCAGAGAGCAAAACAACCCTTAAATGAATTGCAAATATACAAGAAAAATGTAGGGTGATATGAGGGTTTTTCAAAGTCTTTTTTTAAAATTTTTTTTAGAATTTTTCTTCTCTCAAGTTGTCTATTAACAGTGATGTGGCTCATATGAGGATTCAATGATCTTACAGGTCTTTTCCAACCCAAAGGATTCTATGATTCTATGAGCATCTAGCCTTGTCAGAGGGATCTTCACCATCACAAATGCCATTTCAGGAGTGCCAAACAGCTGCAGAGCACTGTCATTATTCAAACATTTGTAAAAACATCCTGTTTTTATGAGTGAATATAGTGAATCCTGTAGATGAAAAATGAATTGGAGGGTGACTAAGCAAATTCAAAGTCAGATGGATCTTTTCAGCGCAGAACCATCTTATATTGCTCATGACTGTTATTTAGATAAACTCTTCTATACTTATGCACTAATGCTGTGTGGTAATAGAGCTGCAATAACAAGTGCTTCCATGGGGATGAGCAGCATAGGCAGCCCAAAGCATTTAATGACATCAGTGTTTCCTATAAATTAAGTGTGCTGCAAAATATTTTATTGACAGGAAATAGCTAATTCGTCTCAAGGTATCTGGCTCTTGATTTTATTAACCTGCAGGATGCTTAAACAAAGAAGCTCATATATAACTTTATATATATAAGGATAATTATTTCTGGAAAGGTATTGCTTACATATGAGACACTCTAGTGTCTTGTATAACAAGCAGTGGAATAATTGTCAAGGCTGTACCTAATCATAAACTAACTATCTCAGAAGGAGATAAAAGCCAATAGTTTTTCATTGGCTTCTTGAGAAAAATTATGCATACATGTCTACATACCTATATATACCTGTGTGTATATATGTACACTTCATCCTCTCTTTATCTGTTTTCAGGCATTTAATAATAACATTTCATATTCTGTCAAAGTCTATCCAAGAAGTTAACAGACATTAATTGAGATCCATGGTCTCACACCTGTCACTTTGATGAGAGATGGTGGAGTGGAAATGGAAGAAAAGCAAAGGGCCTGACAGCCAGAGAGGCCCTTGGTAAGCACTGTGCTGAGGGTCTGGATGTGATGCCTTTGCAGTGCTCCTGGCTCTGGGAGTTTTATTGCTGGAGTTGCAGCTTTCAGAGTTTTCCTTGGAGGTCCTCTGTCTGAACTCGTGTCACTATATTGCATTATGAGGAGGCTTTCATAGTCAGAGACCAGCCTGGACAAGGGCACTCCAAAGACCCAGAAATCAGAGTGTAAAAGAAGATGTATACTTTCTATTTAAAATATTCTGAAGGATATTTCACAGATTTCATAGAATCATAGAAAGGCTTGGGCTGGGAAGGACGTTAGAGGTAACCTAATTCCAATCCCCAGTGACTTCTGCAAGTGCAGGGCTGTCAGGAAGTTTCCCTGAGCCTAACGGGAAGTTGTGAATCTCAGGAGAGCATCAGCAGCTCCAGTCACCAGCTCTTGACCCTCTGCTGTGGTCAGAGCTGGGAGAGGTTGCCTGCACCAAAACCTCATGTGCCCAGCCAGGGTACGTGGGACACCCTCTCACAGCCAAGGCTCGTCCTGGGCTCTGCTACTGTAATTGTGACAAACTCCTCCTCCCTGCCATCCTCAGAAAGTGGCAGAGCCAGGGCTGGCCAGCCTTAAGGGGCTTGCATTTGCTGCATACAGTAAGCACAGACAAGGTGTCATTATTCCTATTATTGATTAGCTCTGTGAGTGCTCTATTAATAATTCAGGGAAATATATACTGCAAGTTTGCCCTGAATCCAGGAGCAGGCGCCAGACCCCACATTTGTTTTCCTGAGACTGCCAGCCCAGAACTGTGGGTCTTGGCTGGGTGGTGAAGTCTTTAAGCTCCTGCTGGATCAGTTTTGCTGGTGACACAGAGGGAGTTTGAATACTGTGCTTGTGGTGCTGGGAAACTAACTGCCAGCGTGAATGAACCCAGGGAACCGGCACTGGCATTTGAAAGAGCCTGTAGTTTTTTAACAAGTTTGAGCTGTTTCAGTGATGGTTGTGGCCTCCAGCTGAGTGAGAGGGAGCTCCCTGCTGAGACAGCAGCTCCTTAACTTCTTGTATGTTATTTTGCAGATGAATATCTGCAAAGCTTGAACCATTTTCCAAAGCTTCCCTTGTCCTGCTGGAAGCAACCTGAAGCTACAGGTGCATGGGATCCAGCCAGAGCACCATCTCATCTTAAGCTGGGTGGCTGTTAATGAGTTTGGCCATCACAGCAGTGAGGCAGCTTGGGAGCTTCACCAGACTGGCTGCTGGTCCCAGACCTCAGGCTTGGGCCTAAATGGCAAGCTGGATGTTCTGCAGAAAGCTGGGTCTGTCTGCGTTTGAAAAGTGGCAGTACGGCCCAGCATTTTATGTCTAGCTGCAGTAAGGGTGTCACTTGAAATCACTATAACATCCTTTCTTCTTTTGATGGAGTAGAGGAAACTCCTTCTAAAAATACATGGACCATGCTCATATTAACCTCCTCCCCTTCCCAAGGCTACCTGTGATATCTGTAGCCAGTAACTATGGCAGATAATACCAGATAGCCTATAGTTGTCCCATACTTCCATCTACACCTAGAGGTGTAGTTAGGCTATCAGATTATAAATCTGATTATATAAATAAATAAATAAATAAAACAACTATACAATTTATCATTACATTATATTATTCTAATACATTATTTATTATTAGTAACTAAATAAACACGTACCTACAAAGCAGATTACATAAATAAATAGCGTACAGCTTGGTTAATGTTACAAAAGTAATGCTTGTCAGTCAGCCATAACCACTTTTAGGTGTGGATAGCAGGTATGATGTTTGCAGGGCAGCTGCTGCTTGTGTTGAGTGAAGCTGTCTGCAAGTGCCTCTACAGTACAGACGGGCACAATCATCTGATTCAGCTGGGATTAGGACTGTGTAATTTAGTATTGTAGAGAGAGATGAAAAGATTTCAGAGAGGATGCTGCCTGTTAGTGGAAAGGATAAATTGGAAGGGCTGCTAAAAAGCTTTGGGTTTTACTTTCAGATACAGAGAAAGGACACTACAGAGAGAATTCACCCCTCAATCTTTGACTAGCAGAGGACTGGCCACCTGGCAGAGAAAATTGCACTGAATACTGTAGTCATTTAGTTACTGTTTTGTTAGCTGAGGTTGTCTGGTTATCCAGAGACCACATGCATATTCTTTCTGCTTCCTTAAGTAATGAAGCCAGGTAATCAAGCCTCACTCTAGGATACAGCAATATTTATATAATTGTTGTTCTATGTTTCATAACTTTGCCAAATTTAAGAGTTTAAATTTAAAATTCTCACTGCCAAAACATGCAAAATTTCTGCTCTCTGAAAAAAATTGGCTGTTCATAAGAAAGAGATGACAGCCTTTCTCAAGTGAAAAAGCTCCAACACTTTAGTACAGGTAGAGGTTTAGGGCAGGGCTGGAAAGCTGGAAAGCTGGAGAAGGACCTGGTTTGGTGTCAGGATCTGTCCCTTACTTTCCCTGTGAAAATATCCCTGAAAGACTGAGATTTCTGCTGTCTTATTACATTTTGTGTTTGGGGGCCATGCATGCTCGCTGTGTCTGTGGTGAAGAGAGACACGGGAATGGGTAAGGGAAGAATGGGGATGAGGAGGCAGGAGCAGGAGGCAGGACTGAACCCTGCAGGCTGAAGACAGGGCTCAGGCAGGACTGAACTGAAGGCATCAGGAGTCACAAGCTGCCCGGAGGGTTGAATCTGGCCTGAGGAACAGAATAGGTCGGGGTGCCAGGGTTCACTTACTCCTTTTGCTAAGAAACCAGAGGTTGTTTCCCATTGGCATCTTTGTGACACATAAGCAGGGGATTATTTCTGCCCCGTGGGCACTTTGAGGCTGCAAGCATGAAACCTGGGAACATCCTGGCCCCTCCTTCACTTGTCCTAAGGGGTTTCTTACAGCGCCAGAGGGGGTAGTGGGACAAGAAAAAAAATCAGATTTCAAGTTGCTTGTGCACACATGATTTTACTATCCTGCATGGTAATAAGTGCAGTCTTGGGTTAAACAGGGTTTTCCATGGACTTGCAAATAGTTCAGGATACATGGGCTGGGGGACGTATCACAGCTATGGAGAGAAACAGGTTGTTGCCTCCAGGACCTCTGCATTATTTGCTGCAGGAACTGGGAATGTGTGCAGTGAATAAGATGGAACAAGAGGAAGTCTCCTGGGATGGGCTGTTAAATACTGCCCTGGAGAACTTGATTTTCTTTCTGATGTGCTCAAATTCCATGGGGATTTAAATCACTTCACAGACATTTCTCACAGGTGATGCCTGTGTGTTCTTCAATTTCTGGATTTCTTATCTGACCCCTTCAGTCTGACTTGTTGAAATGAAATGAAGAATGCTTGGAGTTTCCAATGGAGACCAGGAAACTCTGCTTTGCTTTGGAGAAATATAGTGCAATAAAATGGCTGGTTCTCTAAGAAAGTCAAACTGTAAACGTTTCAAGTGAGTTAGCCCTGTTGACATTAATATCTCTGTGCCTCAAGCATCTATTTGCGAAATGGATGTTAGGAAGTCTCTTCATCTCACAGGACATCTGGGAGAACAAAGTCATTGCTCATATGCTGAGGAGTGGTAGGGAGATGGATAACTCTCTCTCTACGATGGAATTTGAGTAACGTTGGTGGAGCACCAAACAAAGATGTTAAACAATTAACAATGTATTTCATCATTCCCCCAGTGAGGAATATCAGGCGAGCAGTTATGCCTCATCTATTCTGTGTAAAAAGAGGAAGGACAAGAGCGTGGCAGAGAGGATAGTTTATGACCATGCAGTTAGAGGATAGCACAACACACGTGATGGAGCTAAGCTCCCTTCCTCAGGAGCTCTGTGCTTGGCACTGCCAGCTGTTCCTGGGCTATGGGTGTCCTGCATCGTGCAGTGCTGAGTTAAAAGCACCAAAAGAAAGCTCAAGGAAGGTGACTGATAAAACATTGTGCAGCAAAGCCAGGTCTCCTCACCCTTGTGTGCTCTCTGCACTGAAATGCACTTGCCCAAAGGGCTCATGCACTTCAGGGTTAGCAGTCAGCGAGAGCCCAGGTACCAGTAGGTACATATGTGGCAGGGTTGAGTTGGAGAATTAATTTGCAATTCAAATGTAGTTACTGAGGTAGATAAATTTAATTATTTAGAGACATTCAAGCCAGATTTCTGAGTGCCACACTCATGTGTATTTGTCAAAAACGATCATTTGCTTCATTTACTCTGCAATGATTTTCATATTTTGAATTGTCACCTCAGCTCTTAAAGTTGTGATGTATGGCTGGCACTGAAATATCCGAGGAACTCCAGACAAAGAGTAAATGGTTGGGAACGTGGCCGAGGCTGTTCTTGCTCCAGTGTTACAACAAGCAGGCTGTATTGCTCAGTGCTCACTGTCAGAGTTGATACCCACCACAATCTGGCAGGTTTGTGGAGAGAAAGTCAGGCTATCATTGTGCCTAGATGCGTAACTGTGTGGAGGAGGCCAGGAACAAAAGCCATGCATTACAGAAAATGAAGCCTCAGCAGATGAATTCCCCACGAGGTAATGGGAAAATCTTGCTCGCCTTATTTACTTCAGTGATTTCATTGAGGTGAGCTTGCATGAGAAAGGCAGGCAGGACCTGTGTAGCTCTGATGAAAGATACAGAAGGAGCATGCTTAAGACAGAGATGGAAATTACAACCCTATGGTAGGGCAGAAATGGAAAGAAATTGGGAGTAGATATGCAGCAAATTTTCTGAGAGCATACCTCTAATTTTACTCTTTTCAGATACACCATTGTGAACAGTACACAATTTTCAGCCCAGGCAGATCTGGCACAAGCATATTTTAGGGGCTTTTCAAGTGGAGTGGCACAGTGCAGCTCCAGGCCCTCTGTTCCTCATGATTAATGCATCCTGCTTTCTGTGTACAAGAAACCTTGGGCTGTGCAGGTACATCATGGGCACATAAATGGGAAGAATTCAGAAAGGTTTTTTTCTCACAAACCTGGTGACTGAAAAACGCTGAAATTTTCCCTTTTTCTTTTCACCTGACCTCTTAGCTTTGGTGAACTCTGTCTATTTCTAAGAAACCTGCTTGTTCTGCATTCCGATGGATGATTCTGCTTTACAGGGTGACATTTTACAACTAATAGAGTATTTCTGGAAAGGCTCATATCATGCAAATCAAAGATACGCTTTTGCATCATAACCAAAAATATTATGGGACAGTGTCCTTAAAAATAATACTTATTAAATATTTTTATTTTATCAAATTTGTTTTCTACCTGCTGTACATCATTGTGACACATTCTTTTGTTAAAAGACTTCCAGAGGGAAAAAGTAAGTTTTGTTTCTTTCAATATTATGTGCTTGGACACTTTGACTTCTAAAAGGGAGACAAATCCTTTCCCTGTTTTAGGGCCTAGATATAGATATTTTTGACTATATATGCCACTCGGGAATTTATCTGAATTTGTTCTGTTGTTTAGGTGTACAAAGCACACAGTGCATGAAAATATAAGTCACTCCTTCTAGCTAATCAACATGATTGTATATTATCTGTCTTCCCATCCCAAATGAGACATATAGAGAAGCCTGCAAGCCTGATGGCTCCCTACGGATTATCATGGCTCTGCTATCTACACTGATGTAAAAATGAAGAATCATTAGGCTTTTGCACAGACAAGATTGTCTTGAAGACCCAAGTCCACTACATATTAGGATGTGCTTTCCAACATTAGTGTTTCTAATGCACAGGGACAATGTGCTGACCTCCCTGTGTGTCAGGGCCACTGGGCAGCCTGCAGTGCCCCTGCCTGTCCCCTCCTCGGTGTGCAGCACCTGAGCTGATGTGGTGGAAACCATATATCTGGGAAGGAGTGGGGCCCCCCTCTGGTAGTTGTGCCATTGCAGTGGGACAGTGCAAGGACAACCTGTCAGCCTGACCACCTCCACTGGAAGGCATGGATTGGGGTCCCTGAGGGAGCAGGGCTGGTGGGCTGGTGCTGTGCCGTGTCCCTGTTATAGACCAGAGCCCCACTAGAGAGAGAAAATAAGCTGGAGATTGTGCATCTGCACCTGTGAGGTCAATGGAAAGGTAGGAAATAGGCACCCCCACAAACTCCAGAAACCCTCTGGCCATCTGCCACCCTGTCCAGATTGCCACAGACATCATTGGCTTACCCATAGCCCTCCACCACCACCATGATCACCTGAGTTTCACCACTGTCTGAAAGGAGACCTACTCACTCATTTGCTCTTGTGATGACGATATTCAGGTTTTGTCTAAACTGCCAAAAAATCTTTGAACTGGTGCCACTTTTGAAGCATTTCTCTAACTCATATGTGAATTATTACTTCCTTGTCTGGCCCCTGTTTGCAGGTTGTCTCATCAGAGCCATTGGGTGAACGGATGGAAACATCACTGGTCCAAGAAATGTGGTCTCAGTGTGATGATTTCAAGCATTTGAGTACTCACTTTATGCAATGTGTTGTAAGTCTGAGATAATGAAATGACAGTAAGTTTTGGCTGCTCATAAATTTTTTAGCATCCTTTGCAAAGGAGGTGGGAAAGGCTAGGCAGGCCTGGGTTGCAATTAAAAGGAACATCAGAAAAACCCTATTGATGGGTAGTGGAGATGTGTCGTTTTACTCATTTATTTGGTTTTCCTGTACCACTAGTTTGCATTAGGCCTGATGTGGATTCATGAAATTTGAATGAGTTTACAATATTTTTCAGATAAGAGCAGTCCTTGCACAATAAAAAAAGAAAGGTAAGATGTAGTATTCAATTATGCAAGAATAGGGAGACAGTACAGAGCAGCTGACTCAAGACATACAAACTGAGTGTTGGACAATGCTGTGGTGCTGCAAATCTACCCTTTAATGATTATTTATTAAGAACAGTGAGCTCTCAATATGTGAGCTCTTTCTCTCTGGCTTCTCTTTAGCTGGATGCCATCAATAGAGGAAGGCTAACAACAGTGGTTTTGGGATAGACATATATTAGAAAGTGTGTTAGAGGCTACAAAATAATGGAAAAATGGTGCAGGTGTGGAAAGAGTATTGTTTTTACCTTTTCTGCGATGAAAACAGCATGGATTTGAATGCTGCTGTTGCTATTGATTCTTGTTGACTTCATTGAGAGATACATGCTGTCAGAGAAGTGGAGTTTGATTCTATGTGGCTAAACATTTAAGCAAAGCTGTCACCGGCTTTTCAAGGCAAAAATTCAATTACTGGGATTTTGACATCACTATCTATTTTCTCAGAATTATTTTAAGATCTGGTATCATCCTTGCATTTTCCCAATATTCTTGGTTTTTTTCACTGTTTCTTCCTTTCTTTTGAGGGCATCACTCTATTTTGCCTTATTTTTCTGCTTTTTTCCCCCCATTCCACTTATTTCTTTGACTCTACCTGTCTTATGTTAATCTCTTTTCTCTCCCTGCATACTTTCTGTTCTTTCATTTGCCCCTTTTTATCTCCCCCATGCAAGCTCCCTCACTTTTACATTAATAGGCCAACCAAAAGCAGTCAGCAGTTTAAGCTGGCTTTTTATAGAAGTAAAGAAAATGAGCCTTTCCATTTGTGAATAAAAATATTCTTGATAACTTTGAATGACTCTTCCTAGCAGTTTGAAATGGTGAAAGAGGAAGTCTGAGGTAGATGATTCTGCAAAGGCAAATGCTGTGGTGGATATTACATTCTGCTTTCTGAAAATGTTAAAAAAGACATTTGATGGAGCTGGACACACTAAACATTTAATACAGTGTGTCTTGCTATCAAGTGCTGATAGCAACACAAACATTCCATCGTGTTCCATTACTGAACCCCTTAATTGTCTCCATTGACTCTCTATAATGTGATTATCAAAAGATTTGACTGGAAAAACAATTGTAGTCCTGTTCAAGCTTTCCTTTCTATTCCAAATTTGCTTGCTGAAGGATCTTGCCAGTTCCCTGTCATCATTTGGCATTCTCAGTGTGTTACACGACAGAAACAATGCCTGTTGTATTAGCTGGTCTGTCTGGCATTCCTAAACTTTAGGACAGAGGTGAATTGAAAGTTCTCCACACGAGCATTTAATTCTTGGCTTCAAGGAGCAGAAGGAGGGTTCCTCCTGTTGATCCATATACTGTACCTCAAATGGGGGAGACTTCCAGTATGGTGGTAACGTCCTTCAGGTAGGAACTGTTAAAACAAGATTTGAAACTAAGGTCATAATCCTTTTCCTACCACTTGTGTAAAGGCCAAGTGTAAGCATTTACATAATACACAGTTGGATTTAATGGTCTTAAAGGTATTTTCAAACCTAAATGGAATCATTTAGGTTGGAAATCATCTTAGTCAACATTGTCATGATTCTATGACAATGTTGACTAAGAACAGCTCAGCCAATGGAAGATAAAGAGGACATCAGTGGCAGAAATGGGATACCTGGAGGAGTGCTTCTGTTTTCCTGGTTGATCTTGCTTCACTTCAGCCAGTTAATTTGGAAAGTGGGAACTCGAGAGGGTCCTTAGTTAAGCTCTGGTGGTAATTCCCACTGGCCAGCCTAATCCAGATGCCCATATCGGATTCAGATGCTCAAATCAGGAGGTTAGCCCCTTCCATGGCAACAGTGGAGAGAGAGATCCTGCTGAGCTTGTTGAAAGTGGGACCTTAATTCAGCTTGAAGGAATCTTTGCCCCAAGGATAAAAGGAATTCAGTGGGACACTTGCTGCATGTAGGGATATGAAAACTGAATTGTGGAGCAAAGCAACTGCAGCGAAAACACACTCACCTAAGGCTGTGCTAATATAATTTTGAATAATGAATATGTGAGAGGAAACCATTTTACTTTTAGATATCCCACAAACAGAAAAAATATCAGATAAATTATTCATTGGGAATTATTTGCATAGGCCGATAGGAACTCATTGAACACCGAAAGACTGATTTGCAAGAAAGAAATGGAGAAAGTATTTAATCTGGCATTTCTTGTCTCCTAAGCTTCCAATAATTGTCTATCCAGCAAATTAATTTGTCTCTTTCTTCTGCTGTTATTCTGTACTTCATGGACCCTCCTTATTGAATGTTTTATTGTAGAGATTTTCTGTGAGCCAAAGAGCTTGAATTTCACAGCTATATATTAAAGTGCATCAGAAAACAGTAAAGACATCACATTTTCTCCACTTACTTGTGGCTCAATTGCTACAAATTTTTAAATTACCATACTTAAAAGTATTAGCAACAGATACATAAATCTCCTGGTTTTTTTGAACACATCCCAGCCTCTACAGGACAAGAATCCAGCTTTTACATTAAATAACACAACAAGAAATTCAGATGCCTCTGTTTCTGAATATACAATCTGAGCCAATTTAAAAGGACATAGCTTGTGGCAACTTAAACTGCTATATCATACTCAAGTTGGAAAACATTAGATTCTTGTAGAAAAAGGGCTGAATCAGTATCTAGGTTGTTTCAAGCAATTTTTTGTGTAACCTGTTCTTTAAACCCTGATAAAGATGATTCCACAGCTAGCCTAGGCAGCATATTCCCAGTACATGCCTATTCTTGGAATTAGGATATTCAAATTGAATTATATTTGCTGTAAATTAAGCTGATTGTGTCTTGTCCCACCTTCAGGGGACAAAAGAAACATTTTTTACCTGTTCTTCTTATATATCCTTTTCATACAGAAAAAGTGTTACTGTGGTTCTTCTCAAATTCGTCTCTCCTAAACTAAGTAGGCTTTCCTGCAGAAAGTGCATTTCCCTGACTCCTCATTCTCATTCAATTCCGTACTCTTTCCAAGGGTCATGCCCACAGTGTTCAGTTGAAGATTCATCACCTCCAAGGAGAACAGAAAAAAAAAATGTCTTCCATGTCTTCTGTATGTGATTCTTTTAATAAACTGGGTAAGGATTAGATGTGTTTGCTTTGTAGCTTTGCCATTCTTTTTATTCACTGTGAAGGAGTGACCAAGTGCAACCTCTGATACTCTTCTGCAAAAGTGCTGTTTAATCAGTTTTTCCATATTTTATGTTTGCACCACTGATTTCTCTTTCCCTTGTGGACTTGTCTTTTTTGAATTTCTTACAGTTGATTTCACATCATTCTTTCAAGGGTCTGAGTACGTTTTGACTCTGTAGTCAGGCTTCAGAATTCTGCAGTCCTTCCAAACTTAGACAGACAATGCTTTATTAATATACTCTCCCATCCACTATCCACGCTGGTAGTAGTGAAAGCACTGAATAGAGCTGGCCCTGAACAGTCCACGTGGGATATGTCTGCTAAGGGTACCAGTGAGTGCACAAAATGTGAGCGTACACACACCTACAGTGCAGATGTAGAGATGGAGTTGAAATTTGACACGATAATTCCTATTGTACCACAATTGCTCTGGGATTTGAACACAATTAAATTTCATAGTCACTTCTCTTTGGCAAAATAGTGCCATTTGACACTGTAATTGCTTTGTATTCAAAGCACAGACCAAAACTGCCACCACAAAAAACACTGTGATTCTGTAACCATTGGAAAAACTAATGATATGGCCTCTCCACCCATTGTACTTTCATTAAACTCACAGTACATCTTTTGTAAAAATTAGTAGCATGCTTGGCTTTTGCTCCCTCAGCAGTATTTTGGACATAAGTCATTAGATCATCTTTCTCTGTTTCCTGTGGTGTATTGAGGAAAGGAGAAAAATTATCATTTTGCCAGAATTATGGTTTGCTTTCCCTTGCCAATGGAAGTTGTGTTGGCTTAGGCTGTAGGGGAATGGACTGAGATCACCCTTTTGCATTGGAATCTTTTATGTGCGTATGTGTGAGATAAACGAGGATGAGAACAAGCAAGGAGAAGAGAAGGGGGGTGGCGTTGCAGGAGGGCAGGGTGCCAGGAAAATCCTTCTCTCAAGAAAGACCAAAATGTCCAGAAATGTGTGTTGTCACTCCTAGAGGAGAGGGGGACAGTCCTGCTGGAGGTCTGCAAAGCAGAGCTTTTGCATGTTATGGAGACTTGGTGGAATAACCCATGATTCCTTGGGCAAACTGGAAGGAGCCCGACTCTCTGCAGAGCTGTGCATCATCTCCCTGCTTTGAGGGCATGACAGAGATTTATCCATTCCCCAACCATAACTGGAAGACCTGTTTCCCCTTTCCTTGGCTTTATGGCTGAGGGGAGATCCCAGACATTAGAAACCCTCTGGTATTTCATTACTGGTACACTGCTGGAAAAACGCAGTCCTTTAGGCGGTGACCTAGTTAAGGCTCCTACTTCTGCAGAAATTTGGTGTTCCCACCTAGGCAGCTCCTAGCAAATCCCCAGTAAGCTGTTCCTTTTCTCTCCCACACTCTCTGGAAGGTTGTATCTCTCTTTTTGCAGGTGTAATTCAATCAAACAAGAACTGCATATTCCTCGCTAGTCATTGCTCGTTCCCCAGGCACTGACCGAGTCATTGCCTACCCGTCGGACTCCTCGGGAAGTTGCATAATGCTGCAGAGACACAAAGGAGAAAGGGGTATTTTTAAATGTGTGCTTTATTTTTATTTTTTTTTTTATTTTAAACTTGTATAAATAAATACAAAATGGCAAAGAGGTTCATGTTTACTAAACATTGCATTTGATTGTATGACATTACACAGTGTGTGTCACAATAGTTCACCTTGTAATTGTGTCCTTTAGCTGTTGGTGCATAATTCTATAACTCATAGGATACAATTAGTCCTGAAGCTGCATCCAGCCACCCTTTTAGTGGAACCCCTGAGTGCTTACAATTGTAAGAGTGTATTAGGGGAGCCTTGAGTCAATTGGCCAAAATTGGGGAATTTCATAAGAGAAACCTGGCATAACAAAAGGAGAAGGTAATGAGAGGTGCAGGATTCTTGAGAAAATAAAAAGTAATAAAGGTTTGGAGCATTTTTATTTCTGATTTTCTTCCCCTTAGCAGTTAACAGAAATATACTGGAATTAACAAAAGTCAGCAGAGACCACAGGTTCATTTAAAACAATTTTTTTTTCATGCTCACTGAGAGCAGGCAAATGGACAAACCTTGCATGATCGGTTTTTACCTGATGAGCTGGTTCATATTTTGAAAAGGGTAAAAATATACTCAACCACTTGATGAAATGCTGATTCTCCAGACCCACTTACCATCCTCACCCAGTGAAGGTCAACTGCCAAGGTTTTATAGACATTCTCTGGTCATGATTCGCTTGCTTGCTTCTTTAAATTGCACTCCATGTGCTTTTTCACATTCATTCTCTCATTCGTTCTCTTCAAAAAGCTTGAATAGAACTACTTTCCCTTCACATTTAGAGCTTATTTGCCGGAAACAATTTTTCAATTCTGTTTGACCTGTTTAAAGCAAATTGTTTTCAGGTAGATCAGAATTTTGTATAGATTTTTCTCATTATTCTGTGAAATACATATATTTTATATGCATTTTAGGAATGGGGTAGCTGTAAAGAATGACCCTTGACTACTTGAGATCTATGAATGGCCACCTGAGTATGGTTTATATTTGCTCACTGGCTGAATTTATATTAATGGGAACTACGTCTAAAACAATTACAGATTTGAATGGTGTGTGAGCACCAGGGATCTGGTGACATTACACATAAGCCACAACAAGAAGTTAAAAAATGTAGAGAGGTTTTGGACTTCCACAATCTTTCCTGACTTTTTTTTCCCTCTATCAGCCAATTCTGCATTCAAAACTGTGTTTCTATACAAGTGCAATGTTTGCTATTGTTTGTATTTGCTACTGCCTTGCTGGGAAGCCCTATCTTCTCCAGTCACTGGAATTGGAGCTCAATACCTTCCTTCCCTTCATCAGCATTTTGAAAGAAGCCTGGTGGGTACATGTCTTACCAGCTAACTATTTATCACTTTATTTTTCCATAACACAATTTTATCCAAACACAGTTACCCCGCTGCTTTGATAGTGGCCATACTGCTGTTCCCTGGATCTGTGATAAAGCAGACATTATAGAAGAAAGTCAGAAGAGATATATCTTTTCTCAGCTCACTTTCCACCTCTCCCCTCATGCAGTTTTTGTAAATGATTTTATATGCTTCAAGTTTATCTGACTCAATAAGACTTTCCTATCAGAACAAAGGTAAAAATGTGAATTTTTTTTTTAAAAGAAAACCCTATCTTTTCTGCTGAAAATTTCAAATGACCAACTCCATCCACCTCTTCTCCCCTTCCCAATGCTTTATTTCCACTGGGCAACATGATTTCAATCCAGCTGCTATACTCTGCTTGGAGTATACTAAAACCCCATAGTTATTCCTGGCTTAGGAGTGGAATATTGAGCACCTTTTCAAAATTTTGTAGTGGAAAAAATGAAGCTCACAAAATCACTGGTAATTGAGCCTCACAAAATTAGCTGCCACTTAACTGAAATAATGAGACTTTTACTTGCTTTCCAATTCTCTCCACTGTTGCCATCTTCATTTCCAAGTGTACTAACAGAGGATAGAGATGTCAGGTGTGGAAGCCTTCTGGGGTGAATAAAAGAGCTCATATTTAAGATCAGTTTGATCTAAACAAAATCTCTTTCACCAAGCAAGTATCTCAATAAAACTTACAATATGAATCTCAGAGGAACTGAGTGGCATGAAGCCAAAGGCTGAGGGCTACCTAGCTTTGGAAAAGCATAAGCATGCCTGGATAGCATCCATAGCACATCTACATCTTAATGCATCCACAGTGTACCACAGAGGCAAATTTTTCCTTAAAGTTTTTAAAGTACATTAAAAATTTGAATGCCCTCTTTTGCACAGCTCTCTGATGAAGGAGTAATAAAGCTTTGCCCTGCCATGGCTCATGTATGGGCTGTTTCCTGTGCTGGTCTGTGCTCAGCCCTGTGTATCAGGTCCTTTGTCAGTCAGGCAGTGTCAGAGGGATGATCTGCCTTGAAAGCAGACTGACAAAATGAAACTCAGCCTTTGCCTTCAAGGGGAAGAGGAAAACAGTTGCCTGGAATGTGGAATGTGCTGGCCCATGCTTTAAACAAGTTTTATTAGCTATAACTCCCAAGAAGCTGGTGGAGAGGTGTTGATGCACACAAAGAGTAAGTATGTCATTAAAGTATTTTTCCCATCATTTTTTTCCATTTCTCCCTCACCCAGGTTCCACAGTTTAAAGCTCTGTTGGTTGTAGCTGTCAATAATTTAAAACTCTTACCTTATTTCTGGCCTGGTGCTGGAACAGACCACCTGAAGAGCTCTCTAGGGCTGTGAGTACATTTGGGAGCTTTTCTGTGTAGGTTTTTATGGAGTTCTCTACAATAAACTTAGGTATTTCTCATCTGAGTTGATTTTTTGTCTGCCTTGACTTTACAGTTTTCAATATGTATTTGTCATTTCTACCTGTGAAATGTTTTCCATGAATTTATTATTTGCTTCTCACTTCAAACATTTTGTATTCTGAGATTTTGGTTTTTGAAGCACATGCTGGGCAAAAAAAACCCAAAAAAACAACTCACTAAAGTTAGCAATCCTTTCCATAATTCTGAAGTCACATCTCTCAGCTCCACATTTCCCCTTTCTAAGCCAAATTCTTTTAACCTTTTCCTGCAAATTAGATTCTTCAGGCTTGGTGTCACCACCGACTGTGAGGCAGGAACTCTTCCTTTGATGGAGAGGTTTGGAAAGTGCTGAATGAGCAGCTTAAATGGTATTCTCTCTCTCTCTCTTTACTCTCTCCATTTCTGCAATTTCCATATTATAAATCTGCTGTGTATAACATCTACAGAGATGGTGATATTAAATAGAATATGATGTCCTGACACTGAGCTTTGAATGCTTCTTCCTGCTACATCTAATAAAGTTATGTCACTCATATATATCAGAGGCACGTCAGATCAGCAAAATGCTGTTGGCATTCCTGTAAAAGTTGTTGTAGCCACTCTTCCAGTAAGATCCAAGAAACTGAAAGAAATGGCTCTCATGAGAGGGGCTAATGAGCAGGAATAATTCAAAAATTATAACGTGGCCACTGCCCCTGGAGCCAACACCAGGAGAGGCTTGGTAGAATTCCACTTCTCTTGCAAAGAGGGACATGATATACCAATTGGTAAAACTGTCAATATACAAGTCTGGAACAGCTTGCAATAGCATGCTGAGAGGAAAGAAAAGAGAGAAATTCAATTGAAGAGGGATGTTCTTGACTCAGGAATCACCTTAAGAGAGCTGGCATTTCCCACTTCTCGCTGCAGGTAATCTGCCTGAGGGCTCACTTTGTCCAGAAAGAAAATTGATTGCATTTTCAAAAGAAAAGAAAAGAAATCCTTCCAACACATGAGTATTTTATCAGGAAGGTATGGTTATTTCAGAACCAGTAAAGTCAGCTGCTCTTTTCTAAGTAATAGTTGCAGTAAAATGAAGAGTGAGGCTCAATTTGCCATTTCTCAGTAAGTTATGAGCCAGAATCCATCTGACCGATCTCCTTTTCTGTATGATATTGTTTATATATCATGTTAAAGTCTCCAGCTCTGGGCTCCAGATTAGATTACAGATGATATCCTCCTTTTATTCCAAAGCAATGAAGTACTCAATCTACATCTGAAATCACATAATTAGGCAGCTGTGAATTTTTATTTTCCTTATATGGACAGACCCTGTCTTTTATTAGACAGCCTTAATATACCTTACAGCTGCCAATCTTACAAACACTTATATAATTTCTCTCACTCTTCATTTTGCCTTAGACCTTCCTTCCCTTTGCAACACAGAAGATTTTAACATGATCTTTCCCATCCTCCTGACACAATAAAACCTCAGTAGTCTCCTTTCTCAACAGCATTTCTGCAGGAAGCTTCTTTGTTCCTAAACCCCTTACCAACTTCTCTGTTGCTCCTCCCCTGCTGATTCATTACTAATTTCAGGACAGCTAAACTATTCTTCCTACCAGCTTTCAAGTATGTTTCTAGGTTGGCTTTTCCTCCTCTTTATGTAGAGCCAACTTGAGTTGGGCGTATAAGAAATACATAATTGGTATGGGGGTGTATGCACTATATATACATTAGTGGGGCATCTCATTTCTCTGATTATAGCTGACAAATATAAAATCATTTTTCACTTGTAGCATCAAGGAACAGATTGCTTATTATGAAATATAATCAGTATGTGAAGGCATGTTTTTTACAACTTGTGTTTTCTGGCATCAGTTTGTTTGTATACATTTAAAATTTTGTTTCCAGCAAACTTCACCTGTGCAACTCAGTAATTTCTAGAAAGATAAATGTCAGTCTTGCTCAAAAGTATGCCTCCTCACAGAACAGAGCATATTTCAGAGGATTGAATGTGGTCAGAAAGAATCAGAATGGAATATTCTACATTCATTTCTAACATATGCTATTCTACATAGTCTGGACACCCAGCTAAAGCCTTGAACGTTGTTCTAAGATTTCTCATATGTATAAATTTTCAAGTGGACTTTTTTTTTCTGCTGATGGACTGTTAGATTTCTTATTCCCTGGTTCTTTTTAGCTAGGTGCTTGGCATACATTTCAGTTATTCTCTGCCAGTAAACTGAAGTCAGAAAAAAAAATCCTGTTCTTCTCAACGGTATTACCATTAACCATTACATATTTAAGTGATATTTACAGGATGAATGTAAACATTAGCACACTTCACTGTTTTGGGTCTGCAATTCTGCCTAGTTTCTGCGTGCAAATTAGCTGTACAAATAAGGAAATGTGGTATTTTGGGATGAAAATATTCTGATTTGTATGTAGCAGTGTAAGAATTGCATGTGGAATTCAGAGATGCTGCTCACAAATCTTTGTTGGGCTGAACTGTATTCCCTGATAACCTAAAAATCAGATTTAACATGCCTCTATTTTGAAGGTATACATACAGATGAATTTTCAGAATAAAAAGTGCTGATTACACATTTGGAAAGCCTGAATTTTGTAAATTAGATCTATGGAGAACTGCATGAAGGAGCTCTTGCTAACACCAACGAGGCACACCAGCCTGGTACAGCAGTTTTGCTCTTTGGGTTCCTGTGCCATGCTTAGATGTAGCCTCTCTTACATTACATTAGCAATAAGAAAAATTTATATAATTTGAGTTTCAATTTCAGACAGAATTTTTGTCAACAGTGCTTGTGGATTCTGAATTTAAGGCAATGTGAGAAAGAACAACTGAAAGGGACAAGGCCAGGAGCTGTAACAGGTGACAGGAGTCACCTTTAAATTCTAGACCCAAACTTCCCCTTAAAATAAAGTAGTCAAAAGCCCTTGGCAGCCCAAACCCACCCGCTCTCAGGCCTGCTATTGTTTTCAGTGACTTGGGCTTGGATCTGGCTCACCTGCTTTTTACAATAAAGTAAATAATATCTCATTGCTACAGCCAGATGTGACAGAGCATCTGTGATGGTCACCCGTGTCCCTTGGTGCACTGGTTTGGTTCTGCATCAAAGCAGTTGGTCCAGGTGGGCCTATAGGGGTGCTGCTCCCCTTCTCCAAAACATTAGGGAAAAACTGTAAATGGGTGATCTCTCTGGGTATGGGAAGATGGTGGAACATAGTCATCAGAAGATCCTGGGCCAGCAGCTGTGGTTCTGCTGGTGGGAGAGGTGGGTCTCTCAGTGGTGATAGGGCTTCCTAAGTTTGTGGATGCTAAGGTCTTGATAAGAACATTTTTAATAATAGTATTTCTGTTCAACAGTAATACTTCAGATCTACGTACCTACCAGATTTCAGTAGGTCTAGTTGTTGTCTGAGGAGATAACTCTAAGTTTTTGATCAAATCAGTTGGAGATTTTTACCTTAGCTGCTGCTTTGCCTGCTCAGATTGGGGTTTTGATGCTGGATTGTCTAGGAACCCCCCAAAAAAGGACTTCGGTCCCAGAAACATGGAAATTATTAGATGGGGAATGCATTTTCCCTGTGCTTGCTACCGAGCAGTGTGCACCCTGGAACAAGAGGGGCTACTGGAGAAGCAGTGTGCCCATTATCTTTTGGGTGTTGCTGGCTCTATGCTGCAGCAGGTGCCCCTGAACTACTCTACCATCCCTCTCTGAGGGGAGCTGGAGAGGACGCACATTCTGATTATTTGGGTTAGGTCAGGAAAATCAGTTTGTTACGTTGGTGATGGCAAGGGATTTCTGTAACAGTTTGGGAGCACAGGAAGCAAAGAGAGAGACAGCCATTTTATTTCAGGCTTATGCTATACATTGAGATTCATTATACAATTTTCCCCCTAAATTAATACAAAAATAGTAAAAATTGGTTAAAAAAAAGCCCAAAAGAAACCCCTTGACATCTTGCAAGCCATTTATTTGACGCACAGGTTAAGACTTCTTGGAGCTTAAATAACCTAGAATTGTTTATACTGATCTATTTTTTTTCCTTTTTCCAAAATTAAAAAAAGGTAATGACTTGCAGAACGCCAACACCATCAGAACAATTTGTGCCTGAGAAGTGGCTGCCCCAGGCAGGCGCTCATGATGCTGAGGTGCCCTCTCTCCAGGTAGGAAGCTGTGCCAGGACAACCACAGGGCAAACGGTGGCCTGTCAGGGCACTCACTCTGCTCCAACCCATGCACCATGGACAGGAATATGTGTTCAAATCCCCTCTTGGGATACTTCTGCCACATCTTTCTCAAAAAAACCCACAAAACAACCAAACAAGAAATTCACCACTGCACTTTCCTGGCAGTGGATGGGTTTCACAAGGGCTCCCTGGGGGCCCATCCCCACCACAATTTAGAGCTAAAGCTCCTCCCTGTTCTCTAATAAGACTGGGGAGGAGGGATAAAGTTGCCCCCACCCCTGCACTGTGTTGGGGTCACTGGGGGTGCCCTGCCACAATGGTGTAGTGCCTGGCCATGGGTGGAAGATGCTTCCTACCTTTGGGGAGGGGAAGGGGCTTTCTCCCCTCCCTGCCTCCTTCTCATCAGACCTGTGTGTACCCCAGGAAGGCTTACTTATTTCACAATATTTATAAGAAAATAAATGACAAGTACTTTTAGTGATAAATGTAAGGAAAAAGCCATGGAAGAAATACTTTGTCCCTACATAGCTAATTGTACAATTTGACTTGTATGGATCTGCATTTTAACATGTGCAAAGGCAGGGGAGAAAAAGGCTCTGGGTAATTCTTTCCAACCAAGATCTTCCAGAAAGTGTTCCCAGAGGGCTCGTGCCTTACCATGCAAGTCCTGGTTCATCAAAACCCAGCAGTGCTGTCCCAACATGAGGCATGGGAGGAGTGAGCCATGCCCACACGGGAGCTAGTGCACTCTGCAGGCTGTGCATCTCTGGGAAACACCAGGCACGGCCGTGGGATGGGGACAAGGGCAATGGCACCACCACAGCCCCTGGTCTGGCATCCCCAGTGCCCACACAGCAGTGTTGTTCCAGCCCCTCCTGCACTCCCATCCAGTTACCAGTTCCCAGCCATGCCAGAGGTGCTACTGGGGCCCACAGCAAGCCCGCAGCTAACTCTTATTAACTCAGCTTCCCTTCCCTGCATCTCCCTTAACATGCTACCTGCTTCTGAAGTAAACAAATAGGAAAAACCACCATTTTGCTAAGTTTTGAAGTAACTGGTTCTTCTATCACAAAACCCACTTGCTTTGCTGGCTCTCAGTTTTTCAGAGAAGTCACAGTCTTCCTTCTGATTCCCCTGATCTCTGCCCAGTCATGCCATCGCTTTGTTTTGTTTTCCCTTTGAATAAAAATAAAGAAGGTGTTGGCTGAAGGGGGATTTCATGGCTCACAGGAGGATAGTCAGCCTAGAGAAAAGCATTTAAAAGTACACCTTTCAATTTACAGTACATGTTTTACCTGTATTCAGTGCTGGCTCAGAAAGCTTTTGAGAGCAGATGCAAATCCTCTCGTGGCTTAACATAACCTCAAGCCACTTTGATACTGTTTTCCCTCCAGGTTCACACAGTTGACCATGGTAAGTGTATTTGCTTGTCTTTGGAAAAGAACCTCTTTTTCTTTGACAGACAGGTTTTTCTCAACCTTCCAAACTCTAATTTTAATCTAACTAGAACACTTTCATATTTCTGCTTTGGGCAGCAAATTCTGCCTTCATCAATTAATTTTTATAGTGTAGTTATTCCAGCTCTACCAAATTTTGTCTCTTCTTTTTTTTCCTCCCGTTAGAATACTTGTAAATTGAAAGTGGACTTCTACTAAGACAACATTAGAAATTATGTTACAAGAAAACTGGACTGATCTTGAGGGCCATTTGCACGTTGGTTGGCTCTTTTTCCCCATGCTTATCCTGTAATTAAAAATGAATTGTACACCATACCTTACTGTATGGAATTTTATGTTTGTAGAAGATACATGTGCTCAGTGGGCCACAGTCCTAGATAGTCTTGTCAGCCTTAGCTAAAACTTTCACTGTTAGATTTTAATCAGTGCCTGACAGTGTACAATACCCTGTTCTACTCACTGAACTTATAAAAAAATTGGGTAATCTATACTGCAAACAAAACCACAGTGATACCTGGGCTAAAAAGCCACTTAAGAGTATGACAAAAATCTGCTTAAGCCTAGGTAGTCTTCCAAAATGGAGGTTCACCAGTAAAGGCAAACTCTTATGCACAGTTAGCCACTGGGAGTGCTTTGGACCGAGAACAGAGCACAGCATCTGCACCTACTGATCAATCGGCGCAGGGAGGACCAACTGATTTTGGTGAAGATAGTTGCTCCAGAGGAAAAAGTCAAAGAGGATAAAGGCCAAAGTGGCTTAGCATAGTCTGAAACCTTGAGAACACGCTGTTTCTGGTTCATGTTGAGGTATTCAAGCTACCTGTAGAGAAGGAATATTTGGTGCATGCGTCAGACACATCAGGATTCAGGCAGAAACCTCACCGACCCAGGATGAGTGCACCTTGGATACTTTCATGGCTTTACCTTGCCAGCCCTGGAGGGGGGGAATGAAATGGCAGCCTGAGGTGAAACACAGTGAAAAATATAGGTAAGTTGGTTTTGGCTCTGATCTGGGTTTTCTCTCTTTTGGGGATGTTTCAGTCTCCTGCCTGTCCTGTCCCTGTGTAGAGAGGGGCATGGCTCCTCTTCTTTGATCCAGTTCAGGGCAGCTAGCAGGAGTTACTAGTTACTGGAGAGGGTAACATGGCACTGGGGGAAACTGCTAGGAAAGGAATATGCCCTTAAAAAGATTTTTTAGGAAGGAGCTGGACAAACATCCTTCAGAAATGATTTAAATGCTGTTGACTCTGCCTTGGGGCAAGGGGGTGGACTGCCTGACTTCTCACCCTGCCTTCTTGGACACCCAAGCCTGTTCTGCAGTCGTAGGACTGCCTCCACATCCTTTTTCTGACAGGTTTGGAGATACAGGAGTAATTTTATCCCTGATTTTATCAACTTTCTTGGAGATCTCTGAAGGCCATACATGCTGAAATTTAAGGAGAGGCCTCTGAAACTACAAGCTTGTCTTTGGACATCTCTTTAAAGACACTCCTGTCTACGCACAGCAATTAGATGTTAAGATGTTTATGGTAACCACCTTTGTGTCTGGTGTTTGCAAGTAGATAACGTGATGGATAGCAGAGGTATAAAATCAGTGTTTGCCATGTATTTCTCTCTGCAGTGTAAAAGCAACCTCTTTCACACATATCCCATTTCCAAGTATTCCACAAGTCAGTAGATTGCTGCAGAGGAATTGCAATTCCTCTGTAACTCTCAACTAATTTGCTAATGCCCTCAGAAGTTTAAAAGCCACTGCAGCTTCTTGTTGAACAGGCAGGAGATAGGGTGACTCTTCTTTAAATGAAATTGTGATAATCACAGAAAATCTAGAGTGAAGCATATTTAATGAATGATTTTTGGCTGGAAAACATAGCCCCAAGCCTGACTCTAAAGAAAACAGGGGAAACAGATCTTTTTCCTAGTCTTACATTCATTTGGCTGTCTTCAAGGTGTCCACCTGGGTTCTGCCAAGGCTGAAGTTGTTGTTACAGCTTCCCAGCTGCTACCGCAGCAACTGTTGTTTATTTAAGCAAAGATCCTGTGCATTCCTGGACACAGCTTCCTTTCTTCTGGTCAGAGAAGGGACGTATCCAGGGGAAAGTAAATGTTGCCAGCTGCGCTGCTGACTTTTTTTGCTAGTGAGCATGTAGCGTTTTGCTTCAGGGCAAAATATCTGGTTATCTTCTGCTAGGAAGAATGCTTCAGAATTATCTCTTTGCTTGAAAATTAACATTCACTCAGTGGCATTTGCGGGTTTCGCACAGGGCATTTGGGGGTCACTGGGACTGGATGCTAAAGAGATGTTTCATGCAATGAAGCATACCCTGGGTTTGTGACCACAGACGTGCTAATGACCGTGCAGGTACCACAGGCAGCCTCCCAAGCCACAGTGCTCCCAGTGGTCCAAGCCTCATGGCTCCTGCAATATCCCTTCCCCTCCACATACTGTCACTGAAGCAAACCTTATGCCAAGTGCTGAAAACTTTTCAAGTACTCTTACTTTCCGGATGAGCTGCAAAAAGGAATCTGGCTGTAATATATTCAACTTGCACCACAAAGCAACAGTCCATATATTCATGAGACCACCCAACACACCAGTCAGCTTCCTGATACCAGGTTTTCACAGGCGACGTATAGTCGGAATACTCTCAGCAAAACCTACAGAATTGGCTTACATATCCCCACTGGGGTTCAACCACATGATAAAACCTTACAGTAATGAGCCTGTCGCTCTTAAGGGTGGAGGGGGCGGAGGAGGAAAGAGATGCTGCTTTATCTGTATTACTCCACATCACAGATGCTGACAGAATTATTGATTTAGAACTCACAGCTCCAAAAAGACTCAGTAATGTAATCTTTTTAAGTTGTGTTTTTTTTTTTTTCTTTTTTCTCTCAGAAGTGATGTTTTCAATAGGCCCCTTAGATATGGGCTCTTTGGGGACGTTGTTAAACTCGCTGCTGCTAAACCACAGTCACAGCCTTCGGTTTGTTCCACACAACTCTCACGGTCTACTGTCTCTTGGAAGAGCCCATAGCTGTTAAGGTCTATTGCTTTACAGGTACTCTAGGAAGATTGAGGGATTAAGTTATACATTATGTAAAACTACCCACTAATCCTCTTAGTGTGCATTACCAGTGAATGGCCTGAAAGAGGCTCTCACTAAAAGAGCCCTAACATTCACTTTCTTGATGACATTTTAGTATTTGAGGTTTGTATCATGGATTTTGGTGCTGAAATATTCAGTACACCATCTTCTATCTGCTGCTAGATCCACTCACATGTCCTCGTAGAGTGCTAAAAAAATTGCAGTTGGTAAAGCAGATTACATGTTTAACTAGTAGCGAGACATGTATAAAATAGAATTATATATTTTCTAGAGTGACAGAGTCACCTGGATTTTTTGTTCTTTTTTTTTTCTTTTTTTGTTATTTTTTTTTCTTTTTTGTTTTTATAAGAAAAAGAAACGGCTATAAAACCATGATTAAAAATGTTACAAGGGATGATTTCCATTTTAAAATAATGATATTTTTAGAAAAAAAAAGAAGTGATTTATAACATAAAAGTGTTTGGAAAGCATTTGGTTGCTGTGTACTGCCTTCTTTCCCAGTACAGTTTGCTATCTTTTATATAGTCTTGCATAAATGTTTAGATTAGGGGAGAAAAGAAAAATTAAATGTGATGGCTAAGACTTATAAGAGCTGACTCACTGACTTGAGTTATTGCTGTGCAGAAAGTTTGTAAAGCCTTTACATCCAGCGAACATTTAGTGCTACTTCAGCCTTGACAGTTGACCTTTCAATATGATTTGGTTTAGCCACAATAATTGCAGCATCTGCAGTACAGGCGATGCAGATGACTGCTTAGGAACCCAATTGCTCTCATTAGATCTTACTTCATGCATCTAAAATTCAACTTCCCTTTGCATGTGTGTGAAAATTGAGCAAGGTACAATCCCCTGGCTCTTTTCTTTTTTTTTAATTTATTTTTGATTTCTCCCATAATTTTGAATATTCCTGGATTTAGCTTAGAGGAGGGAGGGAAAACCTCCAAACTCCTTCCTCTCCCCAGATATTTAGTCAGTACTGGTTTCTTTTCTTTTTTTTTTTTTTCTGTTTTGTTTTCAGTAAGACCTTGTGTAAAAAAGCAACCAACAAATCAAGTTAGACTGTTGTAATTTGGTCAACCACTCGGGTGCTATCCATATCCACCATTTCAACACACTCTATTTCCTCACGGTTTTCAGGATTCTTCTTTTCTTTCCTCTTCTTCTTGGAGGGTGGCAGGAAAGTCAGTATCACAGGTAAAATGGCAAAGCAGTGAAAGAAGGTGACTAATGCTATTAAAAACAAGCACCTGAACAGTGTACGGGTCAGATTTGAAGGCACAGCTGCAAGAGGAATCAGACCAACAATATAGCAGAGGTAGCTCTGCAAAATAGCTACCCCATGCACTTCCAGGGCATTTTTCACCCATTTAGTTCTTGTGAGCTCTTTGCCCAGGACAAAGGTTGATAACAGTGGAGCACAGTTGTCAATTGTATAATTAATTCCGTAAATTAAGCACAACACAGAAATACAATCTAGTTCCACTTTCCACAAGGTCATAAAACCTATAACTCCAAATTCAACCGAGGCAACAGTTAGAGTGAGCCAGACATTGATCAGAGAGTCTGCGACCAGGAATGCAGAGAAGAAGAGCAGAAATAAAGCACTAATGCAGGAGTTTTGTAAGGGGGCTCCCACTGAAGAGGCATAACGATCCATGTACACAAATGATGGATTGAAAACGATGAATTTCACCTTGGAGGTGAGAGAGAGCTTCCTCAGGGTCTCCAGGAGGTCATAAAGTTCTTCCCTCTTGGTTTCCATTGTCTTTGCCACCAAGAACATCCTGGAGGCCACAACATCAACTTCATTGTTGTATTTCTTGGAAAAGATGATATCCTCTGAAAAATGGGCAAACTGAGGGGTCTTCAGGAAGGAGTTCCTCAACATATCAGTGAAATTCTTCTTGGGCAATCCGGTAGATATGTTGAGTTTCCTAAGGTAATTTAAGTAGCTTTCGAACCAAGATATCCTCACAAAGCCCTTGGTATACTCCAGCACGTCCTCCTGGACACTGGTGTTCCAGTACTCGATTGACTCGTAGATGTAGAACCCAATCACTGGGCTGTAGTTACTGAAATACTTCTGCTGGGCAGCTGTATACTCGATGGTTCGTGTCGCAGTCGCTACGATGTTGCTCAGCTCTGACCCTTCACTGACCTGCAGGTAGCCCATTAAGGCAAAGGAAATATAAACAAGGTAAAAGAGAACTACAAAAGGCTTGACATAAGTGTTTGTTATCCAGTCACAATAATAGCGTTTCAGGAACCACACCAAAAGATGACTCTCGTAAGTGTTCGTTTCCTCTGAATCATCTGTGTCCTCACTGAATTTGGCTGTCAGAAGAAACCTATACCATGCAGGCTTCTCTTGCAATACCTCTGGCTTTGGTACCTTTCTGCAGAAGATACTATGCTGGTAGTTGTTTTCTATGTAGCCAGTAAACACCAGGCTGGAACCATAAAAGGAGAGTACATAGAGGTAGTTGAAGAAAATTGCAATACAGGAATTGCAGCAGAAAATCCTGGCTGCTTCAATGTTAGTGAAGGGACTGGCACCTATTCCAAAAGTGACCAGGTACATGGCAGTGGTGAGAGAAAACGAGAGCATGGAGTCTGCAAATACGGCTGCAGTCCTCTCTTTAACGTGTTGGTCTTCTCTAGTTTTTCTCCAGGAGGACAACATTTCAAAAGTCCCATATAACCCATGACCTACAATAGAGAACAAAGTGAGTGTTTAAAGTACTTGAATCAACACGTGGAAAAATGTAATGTGGACATGCTGAAAACTCAAAGATGACACAGCCATTACCCGTGCTTGAAGGAAATGTCCTGCAGAAGAGAGAAATGATTATGGAGGTGTGAGCCACAGGAGTGCATTTGCTACCTGACTAGGAAGCCTTACTGCCAGAGCTTGAGAGTTCTACATCACTGAGATTCATGGGTTAAAGAAAAACGATTCTTTTTTCTGGTTGGCTGTTTCATTTCATTATTTCGGAGTGCCTGTGATGGAAGGTGCTTTCAAATTAGTTTTTCCTGGTGATGGTATCTGACCTGTGGTGAAAACAAACAACTACAACCTGAAGTGCCTATGCAGGAAGCAGAGCAGTAGTTGGCTGCTTTGTAGAAAATCTGTAAAAAATGGAAATTCCATATAAGCTGAAAATTGTCAATTAAATTAGTCACTGATTTGTCCACGTCCTGTACAAATTTTCTGTCAGGAAAAAGAAATCCTAGAAGCAGGACAAAGAAAGCACAAATAAATTTTAGAGATGCAGAGTGGTAGAGCTGATACAGAGCTGCTTAAGGCATTGGTCTTCTTTATATATCTAAGGGCTTGTAAAAACAAATACAGCCATATTTTCCTTGGCAATGCCTACATTTGATAATGTATTTAATTGACTCTTAAAATGGATATACCATTCATGAAAGGAGATTAAGATCTGCTGACCTAAAATCTTGTGTTTAACCCCCAAGTGCAGGTAAATCAGGAAAAGTACATGGTTTTATCTTAATCCTTGGTTAGTTGTCTTCCTCTTAGAGTTTCTATTTTGTGACTGATAATCAAGATGCACTTGGAGGACATAGACATCTGCTCTTTCATAGTAGACCTGAGCTGGGAACTCAGCCATTGACCAGCTACCAGGTGAGAGGGGCTGAGGTAAAAGTAGGCTGATGATTTACAGAGATGAACAGAATATAGTCTTCATAGCACACCTAAAATGTAAGACTGTAATATTTTCTCATAATAATTCGTATTAAGTTCATCTTTACTTAACAGACTCCTTCTATCTAATCCAACCCTCTTTGCTGCCTTTTAATTCCTCCTCCTCGTTCTTTTGCATATTTTGCTGTCACCTGTCTACCTCTCTGGTCTGCTCTTAGATTATCTTCAGAAATTCCCAACAGCTGTGTTTTGCTCTTACCCATCTTCCCTCATAATCAGTGCTAAATTAGTTGCTGATAACACTGAAGTGTAATCACTGGACTTTTGAAATTGATGCTCCAGTCAAGCAGGTCAAGGTAATTCACAGATCTCTCTTAGAATTTCAGGCTGTCTGCAGAGTACCAAAAGTGCTGTATCAGCTCTGTTCTCTCCACCTGTAGACAATTATCACTTCTGCTACAAGGGCTATAAATAGCTGTCAAGAAACCTCAAACGAATCAGGTATTCTGGGAACTGGAAGACCATGGGATATATAAGGGGGTTGGAACTAGTTGATCTTGAATGTGCCTTTAATTAACTTCACAAAATAACCCTTTTGTGGTCAGCACCTTTAACTGGGGAGGCAGTTGTAGCTGATTCACTCCATCCTTCCTGAAATCCAGATTTTAACAGATGACAGAGCTGGCACTCTGTTAATGCTGAAAAGAATAGGTATTTTATAAAGAATTCACAATACAGAGCTCACGAGATAACAGGACAGCTGATGTATCTCCTTATCACTGGGTAACAAAGCCCGCACTCTCATGTATATCAGATATTTTACCTATTTTGTTATTTAGAGTCACGGCATGGACCTTGAATGTCCAATTTGTAGCAATATTACGGTCCTGGTTTTGGCATTCATCTTAATTTTCCCAAACAATGTTTTACAGCTGCTTTCAGAGGCCAGGTCGAGACTGTCAATTTGATAACTAGCACTGTGCCCCCTCTTAAAGCTAATGGGGAATACTGGAACTCCCCAGACATAAAATCAAGCAAAAAGCACAATCAGTGACTGGCACCCCGTTGCTAATTATGCTTCAAATAGTTATGTTCTAGGCTCAGTAGGGAAAGCTATTAAGCTTGCTTTCAGTGTGTTCTTTGTAAAGACAGACTGACCTTTATTTAAATGTAACTGATCACTTGCCAAAGCAGGGAGTGAGAGGTTTAATCCATTTATGGCTCCCATAAGTCCTGCAGACAGGCTTCTCTGAGAATTTCACATGGCATCATATGCATTAGCTTTGAGTGAGCAAAACAGAATAAAATGAGGTCATTGAATATTACAAATTACTTCCATCATGAGCTTTAGCTATAGCACGCTTTTGTAAAAAAAACCATTTCAACGTTAATAGGCTCTTGCCTAAAAATACTCAAATAGTCATATTAATTTGGAAAGCCTTTGATTCTGCAGTGAGAGAAAGAAATTAGAGCTAGTTAAATACGATGCTAAACATGACTTTTTAACAGGTATAAGATTTTGGATAATGTCTGATAACATGATTTCCAATATCACACACTTTCTTTAAGTAGGAAACATAAAACCACACTTTGCTGATATATAGTTTTCAAGACTACCCTAAAATGGAATCTGATTTAGAGAACTGCTCAAGTAAATGCATGAAGAGGAGTCACCACATGTGCTCCACAAAGCCAAGAGAAAAATATTTGGATACTCTTCTATTTTAGGATAGGTTCCTTTTGTTGTTTGCTACACAATCTGTGTGCTAGGAATGGGTATTTTCCTTCAATTGTACAGTTTGTGATTTCTCTGTCCACTTGTATAATAGCTACAGAATTATCATTTACCTTTAGGAGGATATGCCTAAATGAAAGTTGCACACTTTTTGCATCAGCGTCACTACTGACCTGACCAGTATCCTCTGAACAAAATTAGGCTGCAATTCATGCACAAACCAGGCATGGCAGTCAAACGATTAGCTGTATTTAGCTAGGATGGGATTTACTTAATTTACTCCTCTAAATATTGAGTGTAAACACAACTTGGAGTAGCAATCTCCAACACTGTCTAACTCTGATGCTCATGTAAGTCTAATCCACTGAGATTAGAGCAGATACCTCCATGGAAGCATTTTGTGAGATTTTTTTTCACTTTTCTGCTATTTCGAAGTTTCCATTTTTTGCATTCATAACCAATTTGCAGCAATTACCTCTATTTCTCTAACTGATGCTATGTCTGCTCTACATAATATTAATGAGAAGGCGGCAATTTTTTCCTTGTAAATAAATTCTGCAATTGCTTTAACTGATTTTCTCTTTTTAATAGAGATTTAGCCCCAAATCTGCAATCATTTAGAGCAATTTGTTCATTATTCACGGTCATTCAGTAAATAATAAATATGATCTCAAACAGCTAATGGGCTACTGGAGATCTTTTCCTGTTGACATTTACTTTTATGATTCACTGGTCACGCCCTACAGTCAGGCTGCACGACCATGAGCTAACAAGGAGTACACAGAAAGACAGGGTATTTTTAAGAAAAAGGGGTTCTGAAGGGGCAAAGGAAAATGTAAAAGTGATAGGAGAAAGGTATTGGATAAAATGGGGATCAAACGTTTTTCCTTATTCTCTTTTTCTGCTACCTAGCATTTAGGAGATACTCCTACCATGTCTTGGATGACTGGGAACAGACGTTCTGGCTTTTGTAGTCAAAGAAAATAAAGAAGATAGTTACTGTTAATTCCGAGGAGCTTACAGTTTTTACATGCTGAGGTGGGCTACCTTTAACTTTAGAACTTAATAATAATACCACCAACTAAACCAATCACTTGGGCCTAGCTTAAACACAGTACTTTTATGAGTAGCCTGAAAATGCTATAAAAAGTTTCATTTTCCTCCTTCAGAATCAAGCCTTGCAATTACACATGCTCTGCAAAATCAATGCAGAGCATGCACGAGAAAAAAAATGCCCTTGCAGAAAGTTGTGAAAACTAAAGCAGCATTTCCTCTTCTTTAAAATTATCAAATTATTTACCTAATTTTAAAATACTACTTAGGTGCAGGCACTGAAGCTATTCTTTTTAGTACCATTTTAAAACCTCAAAAAAGAAATGCATCCTTTCTGGTTAAGTGGTTGCTCAAGGGGTCTTTACAAATGGGCATCGGCAGCCCAGGCTTAATGTTGGCTCTGCTCCTGACTGGCAAACTGCAAGACCAAAGCAGAGAGAGGTGAAGGGATTTAAGCAGCCCCAGAGCTTGTGAGAGGGCAGTAAAGTGACCCTCCTGGTCACTGCAGTCAAAGACCAGTTCTCTATTCATTTGGCTTAACTGCTTCCCTGAAATAAGGGCTGTTGCCTGCTTTTTTGTTTAAAGATTATGGGATATGTTCGATTTTGCACTAACATCATGTCAAGTTTTGATCTTGTGAAGATTAGGTTTGCATATTCAAACAGACTTCTGTAAGAGAAACTAAGGTGAATGGCTGAGAACAATGTTTTGGTTCCTCTTTTTGCAGTTTTACCTACCTGTGAAACTAGAGAGTAATAGTACACTCTAGGTCTTGGGGTTTTTTTCCTTACTGTTTTGAAGGTTGTATGTCTCTATATGTGCTTGATACTTGAGTAAAATCTCTCTGAATAAAGCACCACTTACAGGTTGTGAAGTTCCAGCCTTCTGTGTGGAAGGTTGCATTACAGGGGTAATCAATTTTATTAATCCCATTTTAATGCAGAGGTGCACAAAATGCTAATAAAGATTGATCTCCACCTCAGTGAGGCTGAAGGCTGCACCAGTACATATGTTGCCCATTAACTGCCAGAATTAAGGCCAATAAAGCATCAAACTGTCTTCCTAAGGGGGCAGACTTCTCTAGTGGCAGAGCTGAGTTAGGGGGTGTTTCTCCCTTCTCAGGCATTAGTTCCCCTCTCTTACTAAAGTTTGCTGATCCCACGTGGCTACTAACTAAAGGAATGGTTGGGATTAGAAAGCAGCCTTTGTTTTGTGTGTGGTTTTTTTGTTTGGTTTTTTTTGTTTGTTTTGTTGTTGCTGTTGTTTTGTGTTTTGATTTTGTTGTTGTTGTGGGTTTTTTGTTTTGTTTTGGGTTTTTTGGTGTGATTTCTTTTTTTTTTTTTTTAAGGGTTACTTTTAAACTGAAATCTTTTCCTGATGCTGATGGCACAAAAGACTGGCTGAAATGGGGAATGAGTCATGGTAGGATATATGGGAGCCTTGTAATCTGGGTAGGCAAAAATTTGAAGTGGAAGCATGCTCTAATGGAATTATGTAGGTTAGGTATGGATTTTGATTTAAGGTTTTTGCTTGTATTGTAATGGATGCATCCTTGTAAGCTATCAGTTCATCTGGACAAATGTTGTCCTACTTAGGTTGATTTAAGCATGAAATCACCCCACTGAATAGGAATACTTGTCTGCAAGAGGAATTTAGTGTGCTGTGAAAAAGGGTGTGAAGGTACAGAGGGCAAACTATGTTGCACCGGCTTTCTTCGTGTGAAGCACAGCTTGATTCACATTCAAAGTGCAGTGAAATATCATCTGCAGAGACAAACACTGGATGAATTAACATGAAATAGCTAGGATGCTGTAAATTCATATCCCAGCTTGCTGCCAATGCAGGCAAGGTCTCAAGAACTCCACTTGTTCAAAAATAGTACGTGGGAGATCAGAATATATCATATCGCAGGAATGCCCTTTCCAAAATGGTACCTGCAATAACATATGATATAATGAAGGTGCCATGAATTTTCCTAGCTGACAGTATTAAAAATAACAATGTACACTGCTCAACTCTAGGACTGCTTTCCACAGTAATGTCAACAAAGAAGCTGAGATAATTTCCCCCTGCTGACTTATTTTTTCCAGCTAGATCAGTGAGCTCATCAGCTCCCATCTTCTGACAAGCCAAGTGAAACTACTAATCCAGACTCCCTTTGTCACAGGAGTTGCAATCAACCAGTTGTTGACTGAATACCCAACCTGCCTCATGTGGCCTCTCCCAGCAGGCACAATTTCAACTTGGAACATATAGCAGGTTCAAAGTGCTACTGAATATGACAGGCAGAGCAAGAATATTTGCATCCAGCTGAAGCAAACATCTGGCTTCATACCCTGTTCTCACTAAAATAAAATAATGATCCTTCAGCATGCATACAGAATCAGCACCAAGCCTAATTTAGATAACACTTTTCACCGAGTGGGTAACAATTTACTGGCACGGGTTGAGCCGACCAGTTAAACCGTCATTACCATGCTGGTGCAACAAACTGGGTGTTACTCTAAGCAATGCCCACCTTTGTAGTCCATAAGTGATGCTGCAACACTACAGTTTTGCTGTGTGAATGTCAGACCTCAAAGAGGGTGCCTATCATAAGACATCCCACAGTGTGCAGACTTGTCTGTCCCAGACAGTTCTGCCAAGCTGAGAAAATGCACTGTGAATCCTACCTGCTTTTTCTACACTTGCCTAAGTGTTTCTGGGAGCCCAGTTCACAGTGTAAAGTCTATAGGACACTAGAGAGTCCTACAGGACACTAACATCCTCTAAGGTACTCATCTGATCAGTTGTGTTTCCAGGCAGCAGTGTTCATCTCAGGAGAATTGCAGCAAGGGGACTGCAGGCTGTAGACAGTTGAGTAGTCTTAAATGCATCATCATTTGCAAAGTGATTGAAGTCCCAGCCACCCAAGCACAGCCTGACTTCATTTCATCCTTCCAAGCACAGGTTCAAAGGCCAAGTAAGCCTGAATGCTATGTGCAGGCACGGTACATGGATTAAGAAGAACACATGAAGAGCAATATGGGATGGGATGTAGTGGTATAAGCATTGGCTGTACATATTGCAATGTTTTATTTACCTCTTATCACACAGACCCTACATGTCTGTATTGTAGAATTACAGGTAGGACAACATACCTCAAAAATATGACAATACTACTGAGTAGGTTCAGTATTTGCAATTATTGTTTGAAAGACGAATAAATTTTACACATAGGTACTAAGGTGTACTACAGCTGCAAGTGTTAACATCTGACTTGGGATCTTCCCAAAAGAGAAACATACTGAAATTAAGTATGTCAGCCTGTTATGCATCTAGACGTGATACCATTAGAACAATCTCTGGTTTTGCTTTACATTTGAGTATTAGCCATTCACCCTCAAGCATCAGTCTGATCTCTTCAACCTGTTTACAACAGCACTGGCCATTCCAGTCAGAAAGCCCCAGGCACGCCCATATATTCTTCAACTTATTACCAGCATCAAACACACAGTGAATTGGCACAGTCACACCAGATAAAAATCTGCCTCAGTCTCTGGAGAGAGTTGTGTTTTGTGCTATATTCACTTGGCAACAAAATAAGAGAAACCAAAATGTTTATTAATATGCACTCAGTATCTGCTGTGTTTCACAGCTGTGGGTGGCTGTGCCCACAGAAGCGCACCGCTGAAGAGAAAGTGTCCCCGTGCAACACAGTGTATTGGCTGGTGCACGCAGAGAACAAATCTTCAGCTGGTGCTCAGTGCTTCACACTGCGAGACCACAATGATATTTTCAGTCATAGATCCTGTAGAAAGACTCTCTGGGCCATTAAGCCCATGCTCAAATTGCTTAATGCACAGTCAGGAAAATGGGGTGCGTCTGGAAATCCAGCACAAGGTTAATGCCTCATTTAGGTCTTGTGTAGCACTCCCAAGCACAGCTCAAAAGGGGGCTAAGTTCCTCATAAGACGTGTATGGATCTGCTGCACCAGAGTGATTTTGATCCCAGTCTTCTGGCAATGAATATCTGCCATAATATCCTACATTTTCTACATTTCTAAACTTAACTTTTGAAAATGCAGCACAGGATCAACTCTCTGTTCTCCTGTGAAAGTCTGTTTTGGACAGGCGTAGCCCTTTCTGCGTTATACTGCAAAGTACACACTTGCACAGAGAAGGCACTGACAAAAAGAAACCACCCTCACATTCTAGGTCTCACCCTAAATGGTCGGGACACAGCCAGTGATGCATGAGGTACATGATGCACCCCACCTATAAGCTCCCCAACACTATTTTTGACGTGGCAAACAAGCAACAATGAGCCAATGTTTAGAAAATGGTACAAGTCACAAGCTATTTTTAAAAGCACGATCTACATATTACTATTGAAATGAAAATCATTCTATATATAAATCCCTAGCTTTGAAGAAATACATACACACATATGTTCCTATAATTTCTACCTATATAAGGGGAAAAGAAACAAAACCAATGAGAAGTTTTTTAATTAAGTAGAATTAAGCCTCATTACTCATAGTCCTAGACTTCACCAAAATCCCTAATCAGCAATGGTGGTAACATAGTTCACCACTTTTTGTTTTTTGAGTATATGCATTTTTAAGCTATTCGTTATGAAAAAAATCTGACTACTTAATATTTTTAAAGCATACCAAACTGTTTAAATTAACAGCTGCTTATAATAATGATTATATGTGTAATTCAGCAGTTATGTGGTTAATCCTGGACAGTCCCATTGATTTCAATAGAATAAAAAGTACTGATTTAGGCTTTGGGAAAATGCTGGATTTTTTTTCTTGTATCACCCTTATTTACTATTGAACCAATGTAATATTTGCAATTTTCTTGTTACAGTGATAGCAAGAATGTCAGATAAACACATTTCAAAACCAGAAATGTATTTGAGAGAAAACCTGAGTGGTTCTTATATTTTCAGAAAGACAGATAAGCAAACTAAGTTTTGGTTCAAAATCTACTTTTATATATAAAGCGAATATTTAATTCCACTTAAGAATCAGCAAAGGCTTGTTTTGGCGTTTAAATAGCAGGCTGTCACCTCTGTTTAAGTGTGTGACTTGCTTTCCTCTGTTTTCACAAAAGATATGGCAAAAGTTAAAAGTCATATTTCATTCAGTGCAACAGAAGGAGCTGAGCGTTAGTATAATTTGGTTTTAGCTGCTGGAATAGTTATGTCTGCATAGGACACTCATCTGCTGACTACCCAGACTTTGTGCAGGTCTGAACCGAAAGCATTTGAGCCAAACCTGCGCTGTATGTGCAACCCCATGCTTCTGGGGCAAACAGCAGGGGAGTGTCCGACTCTGGCTGGCCTTCAAAGGTCTCCTTGCCCCAAAGTCCCACACTCCTCCATCCTCTTTAACTCAGAACCATCAGAAAATTCTCCAGGAAGCACAGTGTGCTGTGTCTAAGCTGTTATTTGAAGAGACAGGGAGAAAGGCGCACGGAGGATGACAAGAAGAGGAGGGCAGGGATCTGCAGATGCTCACCACCACTGCTGGCATGGGGTGCAAACCCTGGGGTGTGTGGGGGTAGTGGGATGCACCAGGGATGCTGTACAGGAAGGGAGAGTCTGATGCCAGGATAGTAAAGGAATGACAGATACGGCTTGCAAGATGAATTCCTCCATGAGGTACCTCCAGCCTCTCTAGCCAAGGAGGTGGTTAGATCTGGAGTTAGTATGTTAAGTATCAATGGGTTCATCTCACATATGACATGCTATGACTCATATCAGCAGACAAAACTGCAAACTGATTTTCTTCATTTGAGTTTTTTGACAGATTTTATGCATGTGGTGTAAAAGAAGTATTTAAAAGTGAAAGCCTCCTGCAATCACCTGTGAAAGGTTGTTTATCAAGTTACAGACCAGCCAAGTGACATACAGCAAGCGACAGCTCCTGAAGATGGAGTAAGACGCAGTGAAGTACATCTGGGACAAAATCATGTTTTAAATCTGCTTTAAATTTCTAAGCCCACAAGCTAAAATATCATTTGCTTCTAGGAGTGTTGTCCTAGTGGAATATGGGCCAGTGGAATATGGATTTGTTTACCACACTTCAAATTCCCTTTTTCTTGTGAGAAAGCTGCAACAAAAACATCTCAGGTATACCCTTAAATTCTCCTGTTTAAGTGATGTTTGTCACTGCTCTTACTCACAATATATAGATAAGCCATATGTGAAACAGAATGTTCAGAAAGTTGCAAAAATTCAGTTAAAGCACATTCAACCTACTATTTTAAAAAAAAATAATTACAAATTTGGAACTCAGGCTTTCCACAAAGCATCTAGACATATTCCAATTTCATTTAATCCACTTCTGGATTAAATAGTCCTCTGCCAGAGATTTCATGACCTGAAAATGGCTGGCCCCCTCTCTGTCACACATGCCTCTGGGCTACTGGCTATTTGGGGAATGCCATTTAGTTGAAACCCAAAACATGTACCATCTCTCTCACAGATAAACCTAAGATGAAAAGTATCATCAGTTCCTGTCCCAGGTCTTCATTGACAGGTCCTGTACACAGAGTATACCACAAACATATACATACAAAGGGAGAGATAGCAAAAGGATTTTTTTCTCTAACCTCTGAACTTCCAGTATATTCTTATATATGTGAAAGTTTCTCTTGAGGGACTTCACTACTTGAAGAAAATCAGGATGCCAGCCAAACTCTCAGTACCTGTGACTGTTTGGGACATCTCTGACAAAGCTCTCCATTAAACCACTGCATGCACTGACTTCTCTGCAGTTAAAAGAATGCAGACAGTAAAAGTGTAACAGCTCTCTGTTACATTTTGCATAAATGATTTAAACATGCTGTATCACCTGTTTTCATATGACACAAGTGTATTTTGGAGCACCATCAGTTAAGGGGAAATGGCCATTCTTATTCAATGCCTGCACAGCACTTGGTTTCAATATTTAGCTGTTCTCTGGACTGACTTACTACAGATAGAACTCCTCTTTTCCAAAAAGCATTGCAAATTATCTGAGTCATTGTCAGTCTTATGAAGCCAAGAAGCATATGTGTGCAAGGATTTCACTGGGCTTTGTGGTGGTGAGGGGGGAACATGGACACATGTTGGCTGTGTGTCACATGTGGTCAATGCATTTGCACTGCTCAGGAAAGGGCTAGTACAAGTGTCTAAAGTACTCTGCCACCACTTGCATTTCAAGCTTATTTCCTTCCCATGCAATAGTGGTTTCATAGTGTTTGGGCTCCTCAAGGGGCTTGGGAAATCATTCTTCAGGAGAACTGGAATGAGGGAGACCAGCACGTGAAGCAGGTGATTAATCACCTCCTCTTTGGGCGGAAAACACTAACTTTGGTGAGAGGACTCACTGGCACATTGAGTGAAGGGTGGCCCAGGGGCTTCCTTCTGCTCTTCCATGTGAGGCACAGAAATGCTGGGTGATACTTGAAGGACTGCAGAAGATGCATGGCTGCTTACAGACATCAGGAAGAGACTGAGGGACTGAGGACAGAAAAAGGAGAGGAAAAAGGCGTGATGAGGAAAGTGACATGCCTAGGATTCTGCTCGGGGTATATAAACCCAGATACTTTTATGCATTTCTTAGAAGAGGGATGAAAGGAACAAACCACAAAATGTTTTAGGACTGTAACTGAGCTCACAGGGTTGAACCGGGAAAGCTGAGCAGATGGAGTGACAAAAAACCAAGTGTACTTCCAGGGCACTCTTGGAGTGCTTTGGCAGTGTGAAAAAAGAAAAGGATGAGTGGTGGAAATCACTGGGAAATCTGAAACAGCTGACATACAACTGCAGGGTATAGTTGGGACCTATTTGAGAGCCAAGGAGGTTACTGAAGAATACAGGGGAAATGGTAGGAGCAATGGGCCTCACTGTGGCTGAGAAGAGAATCAGAGAGGAATTTAAAGGAAATCAAAACAAGATGGCAGAGGGGACCCACTGAGAGGAGAGCAGAACACAGGAGAAAAGATGAAGGAAGCTTAAGGAGACCAAAAGATGCTGAGAGTTGTGCTGGCATCGGGAAGGAGATGCTGTGGCCTGGAGCAGGAAGATGGGTAAGACCTGCTAGAGGAGGCTGCCAGAGATTGCAAAAGAGATGGATGAGATGGGAGAAAGGGACATGGGGGCAGCAAGCTGAGGGAACCAGCTGAGGGAGGATGTCCTTCTTCCCAGCACGAAAAGACAGCAGAGGGGCAGTTGGAGAGGAAGAGTGAGAAAGCCTAGCTTAGGGAATAAAAAAACAGGGAGACTCGGTAAGCTTCACATTTTTATTAACAGACAGCAGGAAAAATACTATACAAAGTCAAACACTTGGGTGTGTGTGCTACCTCTGTGTGTGGACTGAAGGGCACTGGGGAGACCTGGGGAGGGGCTAGTTTTCTCTCTTTGAGACTAACTGTATGTAACCAATGTTGACTCTTCAGCTTTACTGAATATAGCAAACATTTGGATGCTTGATAGGGAGGATAATGAATGCTTTTCAGTGTATATATTTGGCATTATGTTGCAATTCCCTACCAGCATGTTCTTCCAGAAAACTAAAGAAGAATCCAAGACATGTGCCTTGCTGGCACTGAAGTGCAGCTCCAATGGGTTGCCTGTGTTGGCATGTGCTGGCCTGAGCACCCTCCTCCTCTCAGGGTTTTTGTGCCAGTTGTTAGCTGCCTGCTTGGTTTAACTGCCTGTTCCTTTCATGGTCTCTAACCTTCAGCAATCCTCTCACTTGCCCTCCTGTGCTTTTCACTCCATCATCAAACACACTGACCTCCCCTCTTCTTCTGCTTCCTAAATTTTTCCTTCTGACCTTCTTTCCCAGCTGTCTCTGACCTCACATCCCATCACCGCTACTCCAACTTTTTGCATCCGTAAAGCCCCTGTACAGGTATCCCAGCTCACTCCTCCACCAGCACTGCTCTCCCCCAGGCAAGCCATGTAGCAGGTGTGTGTCCAATAAATTTGTGTTTCTCAGAAACTATCAGAACTTCTCTGCATCTGTGAAGTGCTACTATGAGCGCTGGTACCTCCAGGTACTTCACAAAGTGTTCTGCAACTCACCTGCTCCTGTGCTTCCTCCTGACAACAGCCCTGTAACAGTCTCCTTCTCCCCCTTGACATTCCTCCACCTGTGACTGAACCTCAGGAGGACCCTGCCTGGGTCGTGCCCGACATTTCCACCTGCTCCTTCCCAGTCATCCCTCCCTGGACCTCTCTGTTGACTGCCTTTGCTTCCTCTCTTCCCAGAGAGGGCATGCTGCCAGGGTGGGACGTGATAGGAGGACGCAAGGAGGTGGCAAGAAGTTTTGCTGAGTTTCACACAGGGCTGGCTATCATTTCCTTTTACAGCATGCTACAAGCTCAAGCCACTCTCATAACTTCTACCTGGTTTTCCCCTGCCAGCATCGGAGGCTAAATATAAGCTCATGGAGCTGGCCCTGTGTCCCTGCCCATATCTGGCAGCGCCTGGCATTCCACCGTGATTTCAGAGGGCCGATGCTTTTCACGAACTTGGCAGCTGAAGAGAGCCACTTCTCCCTGAATAAGCTGTATTTGTTTCTGAAGGAATAGGAAACACATTGCTAGTTTTCTCTTCAGTGCAAAAGGCTATGCTGCAATTTTCTTTTGAGTGCCTGTGTTCCACTCCACCTCCGGGAAAAAAAAAGTCACGCCAAAAACTTGTTCAGACAGTGCTGTTTGTTGTTCAATGGTTTGTTTGGTAACACTGTGGTTTTTTTTCAGGAAACTGGTATTTTTAAAAAACTGGCAGTTATTAAACAGTGTTTAATGCGTAAGGGAAACTTATGATGAATATGTTAGCATCTGTGCCAGACCAAACATCTGTAGTTTTTAATGAAGCAGGCAACAGGAAATCAGAATTTTAATTCTGTTTTTCAGCTGACATTAATAATCTGCTATTTTAAATTCAACTAAGTTGTAGAATTTATTTTTTTTGGTCCGTAGGGTCAAAAATGAATAGCCCTAGTTCAACAAAGTATTCCTATTCATGAACTAGACATGTGAGTAAACTTGTCCTTAAATTACTTGTTTACAAACTGATAAATGTAGATGGTAGTTTTAAAAAACCACGGAGGCATATACTAATTCAAAGTAAGTCCAGACAAATGGTGGGAGCCTGCCAATTTTCCAGGTTTTAGGCTTCACTTTCATGTTAGAAATACCTGTATAAATCCAGAGCTGAGGACTAACAGTTCCTAGTTTGACTTGACAAAATATCCCCAGAGAAAACAGTGGCTGCAGCCAGCCTGCCCTCCTCTGCTACCTCGCCCCTGGTACAGCCCCTTGGTGGGGGCTCAGGCCAGTCCCAGGTACTGTCTCCTGCCTGGCTCTCACAGCTCAACCTCCAGTCACCAAAGGGGACCTTTACTCTTTTGGTGCCTACTGGGGAAGGAGGTCTCTGGCAACATCTTTCCTGGCTTCTAATTTTTTCCACTCAGTTAGCAACCAGTGAGGGGAACAAAGAAACCTGCCACAACATAAAAATCATCACAGTAGTGACATACTCAGACTATGTAGAGACACCTTTTGTGAGTTGGGTTATCTGCCTTAATTAAAAAGTAAAGTAAATTAGAATAAACTACCATGAAGGTGATTAAAACCAAAGCATGAAGTGTGTAAACTCTTATGTCATATTTAACAGGCAGGGTAGGCAAAACATATTCCTGACTACACTTACACAGCCTGAGCTTAAGACTGCAATTTGGTAAGTCATGGCTATTCAATAATTTTAAATTGTCCCGTTGATGCAAAAGTTAAGAATTCAACATCTACAGAGGCTGGTACCTTTCACTACAGCTTTTTTGTTCTTGGAAATGGCTGATGTAGAAGGGATGTCACAGAAAACAGGATGAAGGAAAGCACCTTGACCGGACGTTTTTGCAGACATACTGCCTATATTATTAGAATGGGCTTGTGACTGGACGAACTATTCAGAAAGTAATTACTGAAAATATGAAAAAGTCGATAATTGCAAAACATTGCTGACCAACTTCAGTTAATACATCTTGGAAGGGCAATGATAGTCTCCAGATAAACTCAGTGAGGAGGAGAAACGGTGTGAGATAAACAAGCTATAATTCAGCAAGGACAAGGGTAAACTTCTACATGTTGTTTGGAATAAATGACTGTGAAAACAGGGTAGAAAATGACAGGAAGGATCTGTGAATTACCATGTGCCACCAACCAAATGCCAACCATTTCATACTGCTGAGAAAAAAAATGAACGTCATATGGCGATGTATGAACAGCAGTGCCACATGCAAGATGTGCAAAATCATCCTCCTACTCTGCTTGCTGCTGAAAGCCTCAGCCTGAATCCTGTGCCTAGATTTAGGCGCCACACTCCATGGAAGATGTGGAATGGCCAAAAGCAAGAAGATTGCTGGAAGTCTGGTTAGCACAGTCTGAGGAAACCTGGGATGAAATGGAAGAGGACTGGGCAAGTGAGAGTAGTCCCAAATTTGCAAAGAAAAAGAAAAGAAATTATTCTCCAGACGCAGTGGATAAATAAGGAGGACAACTGAGTTGCAAAAGGGGAATTCAGGTTAGACATGATGCAAATGCTGTAGCGGTAGTGCAGTGAAACACAGGAGGAAGCAGTCACAGAGGAAGACAAAGTGCATGGAGAAAAGTATCTGTTATGAAAGATGTAATCTTGTCCTGTGTCAGAGGGCAGATGATGTCTGGAGAGTGTCCCTCCACCTCCGCAATGCTGATGAAAAGTTAAAATTCCTCAGCTGCTATAAACTGGGAAAACTTCATTAATGATGTATGCCAGTAAAGGGGCCTTGCCTGAAATGTGTCCAGTGTAATCATTTTTTCTATCTAATTTTTGTTTCCAGCCCTGAGATTATGAGTAATAGATAGAGGGCTACATCGTTAGCCAGAAATCCTTTAGCTTTCTAAAGGTCAGTTAATCTATGATCTAATCTGATGGTCACTGAAATTAAATGGAAGCAGTTGAGCAGGCTATAATGGAGAGTGGTTAGTGTCTCTAGCCTTCAGTTACCTTGAGTTAAAATATCTTTTATAAGCGAAACAACATATAGGTATGAAATATATTTTGAAACGCGTGACGAATCTTTCTGCTGTACTGCAGCAACAAAAAGAAGGCAACCCTGCCTTTCTAGCTATCTGCCAGTTTAAAACAGTTCTCATTAAAAACTCCAAAATGCCTTCAGTCCCTTCTGTTCACCTGTTGATATTCCCATCCCTTGGGAGATTTTATGCAGCCGGGGAAGCAAACAAGATTCACCTGAACTTGGCTGCTCTATCTTGACTTGTTTCACAGTGAGAGCTGAGATGCCCTTTTAAGAGTGGAATACTTCAACCAAGCAAGACCAAAAAAAAAAAAAGAGAAAAAAAAAGGAAGAGAAAAGCAGAGCTGGCTGTACAGCTCAGCACTTTAAGGAGTACTAAAATAGAAATGTGAAACTTTTCACAGTTATCTATAAGTCTCTGAGGTTTTCAAGTCTCAGCACCGTCATTGTTAGTAAATTAAAGATCTGAAAAGCTGTCCCAGTGAGCAGATGCTTTGATCCCCAAACAAAGGTAATATTTCATATTTTTGAGTAATTTTCCCCATGTACTTTCATTTCATATGGCTGGACTTTAGACTGCTTTTCTGCTACTCTTGTAACATATCTGGAAATCCCCTCCCATGTAATGTTACATGTAAGATACACTGCTTAGTTTGAAGAACTGAATTTTATAATACATGCACAGGCATAAGAAACCAAAGACTCAGGTCAGAGAAATACCCTTCTTTTGACTCTGATTTTCTCATGCTGCATTTTCTCTAGATTACAATATAACTTAACTTTCATGGATGTCATCTGAAAATGAAAGTTCATGTAATGTAGCTGAATTCTCTCTGTCACTGAAAATATTCTGTACATTAACTGGTAGTGTGATGCACTGAAGCATAGTCTTTAATTAAAGTGCAACAATACCACAGTGCAACAGTACTACAATACCTCCACAGCACAGGAACCTGGTGCTGGATATAAAAATAACTGTGTCATATCACTACACAATGTAACTAAGTCAGTGGAGACACTCACACTTGAAACCTGAAGTATTACCGAGCACTGATTTTCAGCTGGGGAAGCTGTGATGAAATCAATGCATGCATTATTCTCCACAAATGAATAATGGCATGAACAAGGACATATTAAACACCTACAGCGCACAGAGCTTTTCACACTGGTTATGAACCAAACACAAACAAAGAGGCTGTGAACTCTCCAGAGCTCTCATTTTGTCTCCTGTGAAGTCCTCCTGCCTGTTTGGGTGCAATATGCAGCATCCCCACAAATGCCCTGGTCCCAACAGGAGAGGGCACTGACTTCAAGTCGGGAGCAAGATCACCCTTCTCTCCTCCTTTTCCTACCCTTGAAGAAAACAAAACAAACTGAAACCACTCCGTACTCCACAGTGAGTGAAGGTAATACCAAAGCCAGGGTGGTGAGGATGCCTCTGCTGACACAAGAGCCAGGGAGTAGCCAACGCTGCTTCCTTCCATAACCCTCGGTCACGGGATGTGCTGGCACTGACAACCGTTCCTGACCAGGGGTGTCAAAGCTCTCTCCCTCAGGGCTGTGAAACCCTCCCTACGCTTGCTCAGCCAACACAGGGACTTCTGGAGAAAAGCAACCCAGAACCAACCACCACCCTTTTCCCACAGACAGGTGCCTGTCAAGCCAGGACAGCACCGCTCTGCTCTCTGAAGGAGCCAGCACTCTCTAAACGCTTAATGTGGGCAGTCCCTCTGGTTTGCCAGCACAGCTGACACTGTCAGCGTTGCATGGGGACTCCTGCAAAGGTCTTTCTCTGAAACCAGAATCAAACATCCACAGAGAACAGCAGCTATGCTCCCGCTCTGCACAAAGCATGGCATTCACATATCCTTGTTCCTTGCTACTGCACAGGCTTCACATCCTACGGCAGGGTGCTATGCCATTCCGGAGCCTCTGGTGTGATTTTAACATCCTGACACTGTAAAAACAGTTTAGGAAAAGAGGCAGTGTAGATTTGGCATGGGGCAGCGCTGCAGGGATGAGGCAACGGGAACCATGCAGTGATGCTTCTCTGCTTGCTGGGAAATGTCAGGTAGGCACAAACACACAAAAGAGAGAGAGGAGATAGGAGATAGTTACCTAACATGACGAAGGGAATTCCAAGGAAGGTGGAATTGTATTTCCCACCAGTGAGATTGATGATCCCAGCTGCAGTCAGGGTGGCAAGGGTCACAGTCAGCAATCCCAGCAGGCCAAGCCAGGGTTTGCTGCGGACACAATCCTGCATGGAGCAGCAGAGAATGGCCAAGGTGACCACAAGGACCAAGCTTGTGATCAGGTAGCGTTCTGACACCCTGCTCGTCTTCTGGAAATCCTCCTTCAGCGAAGAAGAAGTGAAAGGATACATTTTGACTTTCCTGTTGGATTTCTGGAAAAGTTCAACAGTGTCACAAAAAATGGATTCCCACTTCTCTGCAACCATGTCATTCAAGGAGTTGATTGCCTGCAAGTAGTAGGTGAGCTGAATGGCTTCTGCAGACTTCACCCGGTCCTTGCTGTGCACAGTAACCCCACCGAGCTGATGCCCGTTATACACTTCCCTGCCATCCTTTAAGTGAGTAATCGGATAAGTGATTGCAAAATTAGTTCGATTAGAAGAACGAGCAGCCTTTAATTCCTCCAGTACATGCACTATGTCGTCCACTATGCATGTCTTGTCATTGTTCAGGATACATATATGGGCAAACGTGTAATTGAAACCAGGTCTTTGAACTTGGATCCTGGTCACTGCAGAGTGCAACTACAAGGGAAAGAGAAATCACACACGTTATTCATCAGTTCATCTCACACAGCAGCAGCCAGAACAACAGCAGCTCCTCGCCGCCGTCCCTGTCCTATTTGATCTAAGCAACAACAACAAAAGTTCTGGTGATGGCGGTATTAATAGCACACTCATTGCAAAAAAAAGGAAACATGCATCAAAACAGAAGTATTATTCCCCCATGTCCTTTGCTGATAACTGTATTGTCTTGCTGTATTGTGAGTTGCATCTGTGCCATGCGCATCTGCTGTGTGGCCTCCCTAAATAAGCAAACTCAAAAGGTCCAGCCCTCCACTTTCAAGTGATCTAGGCCAGAACAAAAGGGAAATCTACAGACCAACCATGTCCAGGGACACTGTTGTGCTCAGGATTGCCCAATGACTCTCTCAAAAATGAACCTGAGGTACAGAAGGCAGAAGGGCAACATGATCAGGTGTGCCACCTGTGCAGGATGTGCCAGCAGCCTGGCAGTGTCAGGGCACTAGTACTCACTTAAAGGATGGGCTACAGCTGCATGCCCTACATATAGAGAGTGTTGGCACAGCAGGAAAAAGATAGCTGGCAATAACTAACTTGCCCTCTTTTCCTCTCCCTCTTTCCCCCATCAAATCCTCGGTAAGTCTGAGAGCAGGAAGCAATGACAGAGATGGACACTGGTTTTCCTTTTCTCTTTTTGAGAGGTTCTGTAAATTAGCGAGGGTCTCCTGACCTCAGGGTCTACAGGTTATTGTTAGGTCTAGCAGCTTTTACTGCAGCCTCCTTTGTAAGTTGTTTTGCATGGTTCTGAAATTTGCCATGCCTGAGCTCTGACCCCAAAAGCATTCAGTTATTTTTGAGCATGAGAAAGACAGAAAAATCACCATTTCTTCTTGAAAAAAATATAGAAAACTCTTGCAACCTTTTCTGAATCCATTTTAGTCAACATAGAAGATACAAGAAATCTGAACAACGGCAAGGGAATAGCCCTAACAGGCTGGGTTAGCAACGTTTTTAAAAAACAAAATATTGAGTTCACTAATGTTTGGAGCCTTAGCAAAGTACAAGCTGTTTTTTTGCAAACTTTTCTTGCAAAATGATAAGGCCTCACTCACCATGATTACCACTTAGCTCCTTCTGTGCCACCCCAGCTGTGCAGAGAGTTCCAAGACCTTCCATAAGGATGCTGCTGAGGCCAATACTAGAATACCCACCACAAGTCTGAGCAGACTTTCCCTGTGGCTGTGATGTCCTTCACGGTGGGTAGTCCCAGAGAAGGTGATCCAGGAAGGATGTCCCTCCACTCTTTTCTAGGTGGCACAGGGGGTAACCAACAACCCAAATGTCAGGGCCCCCTGCACACTCCTGTGCATCTGCTTTGTGCATGGCTTGGTGGGAGATGTGACCTCTCAAGGTGTGAGCAGGGACAATGCAGAGGGGCACACACCCCTTGTGCTGCCTGGGTGCAATGATCCCATGGACCTGGCTGCACAGCTGGTCACTTGGATGCCACATCTGATGCCCTGGGGGAAGCAAATCATGGGATCTGCTCTGAGGAACTGCATGGATTTATCCTCTGGTCCCTGTTACACCGGGGGAATTGATGCAGAGGTGCATTGCAAATGTGTGGTGGCGAAGGAGAAGCCCTCCTTCACCTGCAAAGTGGGGAGACCACAGCTCTTCCAGGGAGCTGAACAGCCAAATCAGGAGGACTCTCTTTTCCCTAAAAGGGGAAATAGTTATTTCGTGCCTTCAGATTTTGAGCAAGAGACCTGGCTACAGGGATTTTTTTTTTCTATCTACTTGCATGTGCTGTTTTCCACTGTAATCCAAAGAGGAGACTCTTCTGCCCAGTAAAGAGGCTGGAAACAGGTGATACTTAATGGAATTGGCTCCTTTCTGATGACAAACATTGTTTAAAAAATACAGGAGATTGTGTACATGAGAGCAGTAGAGCTTATACACTCCTCTGGTGGCAACGGACAAAATGGCTAATAATCATGGCTAAACTGTTGCATCTGTTGAAACTAAATAGTCATAGTGACTTTTGTGTGGTATTTGAGACCTATTTGTAGAAAAAAACCCAAACCATCATTTATATGGTACCATCAATCTGATTGTTTTGTTATTACATTGCACAATCTGTGATGGGTATAAATTGAATTATGTTGCCTGTGTTCCTCAGGATAATGTGACATCATAGAGGCAAAGATTACAACATTCCTATACTCAACCTTTTTCTCTAGCAGCTTGGGGGTGTATTTTTCCACATTTGAGTAGTTTTTATTTTTTTGACAGAAAAATAACAGTTCAATACTGACATTAGGAAGATAAGTTTGAGAAATGAACTAAACTAACAAATCTTTTCACAGTACTGTGAGAAAATGATACCTGCCCATGGTGAGGAGCAAAATTTTCCATTGTGGTGGGAGAACAAATAACTGTCCGTGCAACAGATTAGGGTCTTCTGCACAACTTTCTCATAAAAAAAACCCCAAACAAATTAGAATATTTGAAAGAACATGCCAAAGAAATGAACCTGTATGGATAATTCTTCCGGTCTGTTGAGCTTGGGGTTGCAAAGCTCCACTTTGAAAGAGCTGTTATGGGATACAAATTCAAATGTACATCATTATAGTGTGAGGAGAATGCCCTGATTTACTGAGTCAAAGACACATATCTGATTTTAATTTTTTTACAATGGGAGCTACTGTATGGTTTTCATTGACAACAGTTATAAAATCAGACGTCATATAAAGAAGCACAGCTGAGGGCAATGAGGAGGAATAGAAGGAATTTCCTGCCTTTATTAATTCACAATACAACTCCTTCAGAGAGGATCCATGGAGTGACACAGTGCAGAAAAAACTAAACTGACATGCAACTTTTATCAGTGTGCGTTGCTATTTACCCATCCTGTCTCTCTGCTGCATTTGTTTCCTTCTACATCTGAAGCACTTTCTTTTTAATATTTAGGTTATAAAATAACCTTATCTGTCACAGCTGCTACATCACCTTTAGTGAAAGGCTAGAAGCTAAATGTCATACTTAACATACTCCTTTCCTCTTGGCAATGATCCTTTCTGACTCAAGTGCCTGTTCTGCAGCAGTGGCCTGTGCTTTCTGCGAGACTGTGCTGGGCTGGACCGGGCACTGCTTGGGGGGAACCTGCCCATGGAACCTCCCAGCTATGTGGCTTCAGGGAGGAGAGGAAAGCAGGCAGACAGCTCTGTGTCCTGGCACACCCTGGCAGCTGAGCAGCCCCCAGAGCTGGCTGCCAACTTGTGCAGTTTAGAGCAGCTATGAGATATATCCTGAGCTTTGCCAGTGGTCACAACATTTGGTCTCCAATTGGCAGCAAACAGCCAAAGAGGAGAAAAACTTGCCTTTCCCTCCATCCCAACAATGTATACTGAGAACTGCCCCAGAACAACCAAGGATTCCGCTCTGGGAAGCCTGACTTAGACTTTCATCCTCAAGAGAAATACATCACTATATCTGCACTTTGCTTTTTCAGATCAGATCCTAGCAAAAACCCTCAGCCAACTCAGTGCAGGGCAGGGCAGGGCAGGGTATGCTGCAGCACGGCTGCAGGCTCTCTGTTCTCCCCCTTTACTTGCCTGTGACTGCCTGTGCACCACAGGGCTGCTGCCTCTTCCCCGCCGAGAGCTGCAGTCCCACAGCACTCTCCTTTCTGCTGCCATGCTGGAAACTCAGTTGTGGCCATATAGATTTTTCCACTTGCATCCAGAGCCCACTCTCATAACCCTGGGTGACTGGCTTCCCCAGAAAACAGAAGGTCCAAAAGCTTACAAGGGTACACACATCCTGCGAATTCAAGGGATTACACAGTCTGCAATTTGGCTTGCCTATGGTACACCAGGAGGTCCTCCAGGAAACTTCAGTCTGTTAACAGGGCATGCTAAACGCTGTTGTGTGATGGGGACAATATGATAATGCATAATGCATATTGCACTCCTCAGTGCAGAGGATTTTAATAGCAAGTAACCATACTCTGAACAAACCTGGCATCTAGTTCTGGGACAAACGACTGACTACCAGACTCTCATTTATTCAGCTGTTTTCTTATCCTTACCGATCCTATTAGGAGAAAGGGAAATTTAAAGGAATAATAAAAGCTGAATGAACGTTTTTTCTTGAAGGGAGACATACACTGCATGCTCATCACTCAAAGCTCTTTCAGCTAGCTAGCAGTGCAAGGAACCAAAAAGCAGTTTACTGCTGAGATGCCAGAGCACTGCAGTATGAGAACTGCACAGTTCCCTTGCCATGGTGGCACACGGTCCCTGAAAGTGCTCAGGCACAAAATAGTAACTTCCACCTTTTCCTTTCATTGTCGTTTAAACAGTGACCATCACTTGCACTTCCCCTCTCTTCTGAAAATGGTGCCGTGTGTCCCGCACCATGCCAGAGATTTCTAGAACAACGTTTTCTCTTCTTCTAGCCTTTAGTCATTTGCACTTGGTAACATCTTGGTCTCTATTTACTTTAAGTCCCAAGCTCACTCAGCTATTTATTTTAGAAAGTGAGGAAAGATGGCTTCAATTGGGAGACAAATCCCTTTTGGCAAATCCCTCCAGGTGAGGGCTGTGTTGGTCTCACCTCCACACCGAGCCACATTTAAGCCTGTGGCACAGCTGAGAGATGAGGTGGTGAAATTGCACTGCCCCACCAGCTGGTTCTGCCTGTGGGCATAGAAGATGCCACGAAGCGAAAGCTAAAATCCTTTCACTTATCCTGGGCTAAAACATTTTGCACCAGGGCCTCAGAGAGCAACGGCTAAAAATTCAAGTTGTTTTTGTCTGCTGGTCCTCCAACCTCTGCCACCAGCACAGGAAGACAGGTGCCAGGAACCAGAGCCCCTCTGTAGGCTCAGTTTGGGTGCCTTGGGATGGCCAAGTCCCGCACTGGGCTCTGTGAGACAGCTCTCCACTGTACAGAGCTTTGCACAACTTTCAGCACTGGCATCAAAGCTGAACCTGAAGGCAAAGGGGTTGTACTTGGAGATGTATGGTCAGGACAGAAAGAAAAGCTTGTTTTTACTCTTAGTTCCATGCAAAAGATGCAGGAAGATACAAGAAGGGGTAAGAAAAACCTGTAATCTCCTTGCTTTGTTGGGAAATCCTTTCTTTAATTCAAAAGTGAGCAGCTATTACCAGAATTTTGTCAATTTAATCAGGTAACAAAAAAGTCTGCAGCCTCCCTGTGAAGGAAACAGATCCCATCCCAGCAGGGAGAGGTTAGAAACTGCTGATTCACCTGCAAAATGATCCAATCCCAGAAATCCTTTAAGCTCACATTACATAATCTCCTGCCCCAATCAAAGTTGCAGACAAAGGGGATGAAGGACAAGGACCCAGCGATAGCCACTGGTGTCCCACAGAGGTCTCACCTCACTGGTGGCACAGCTTTGCTCCCAGGGAAACTCCGTGGTGACAGTGACAGCAGCATGCAACGGGACCCTTCAGTATTTGCCAAGGTCCTACACCCAGCTCATGAAAAGACATTCCGACTGTCTTGGGAGCCGCCATCATTTTTATTATTAGGGATGTGTACAACTACCTCCTGCTTATCATATATACCTCAAAAATATATTTGGTTTTGCTGCTGAGCAACATGTGATGTTTATAGGGGACACCACTCACTGTAAGGACTCGATTATACTTTACTACTTGACATACAGTTGATGAATAATCAAAAAGACAAAACTAGCTAGATATATGGATGTCCTCCTGTACTGCCAATGATCTGGCACATAAACATGTTTTACTCACAGGAGTATGATCTTTGCAATGCCCTATTACTTTGCTGTTACTGTTATTATATGACTCTGTTCAGTCTTTCAGTCGGTATCTGATGGCTCAAATTAAATATTAGCTTTGCTCATCAGTGTTGCTACTCTTAAAATTTTTTTACTGTCATTTTCACCAAGTCTATTTTTTTCTCTGACTCTTGGAGTCTGAAGTATTGTGATTTTTTTTTTTTTATCTCAGCTTTCATTAAAAAAAAAGAAATGTAAAGAATGTTTGATCTCATGGTTATGGAGGAAAGCCCGAGAAGGCTTTGAACTCATTATCTATTACTGCTTAAAATCTCATCACTGTTTTGGGTTCAAGACTGAAAAACTAGAAAGCAGGATGAAGACAGTAATTTTAAATATATGCTTCATTTTTATGTGAAGCTGGTTTACTCTTTTAGTTATTTTTACAGGTAACTTGTGCCAAGGAAAATGAAGAGAAGAAAAAGCCTTTAATGGATAGCTATAAATTTCTCCACTTTTTCTATGATCTCAGTAATCTCTGGTATGTCATATCTTTGCAGTGTACTTTTTTTATTCACGTTAAGAGATGGCCTCAGATAAAACATAAAAAGGTTATGAGAGGGAAAAGACTTGCACAGCTTCCAGCTTAATTCACGAAAGAAAACACTCTGGGATCTGCAGACATGGGCAAAATGAAACTTTCAGGAGCACATTTTCATCAGAAGGTGCAGGAAGGGAAGGCAAGGGAGCCCCAGATGAGGGCTGTGCCCTGCTGACCATGGGTCCAGGGCAGGGATTCAAAGGAGGCTGGTGGGCAGTGGCCTCCTGGACCATGCCAGTCTAGCCAAGGGACGAAGAGCGTGCACACAGCCGACAGAGGAAGCCAATGGATCCTAATGGCTCAGGATAAACATTAGAAGTCACAGCTGCAGAGCATGCAGTGAGGATGGCTATGAGTAGCTGGACTCTTTTTCTATCAGTCCTACAATCAGGTTTCCTGAAGAGATGCTAAGATACTAATTATGCACGGTATTTATTTTTGTAACTAATTTTTTTCAGCTGTCCAAAACACAGTGAATTATAGTTTCTCCAAACAATTTTCATAAAAATAAAATCTAAAAATTGTTCAAACTACAAGTCATCAACTGAGGGACAACTATTAGTGCTCAAAGTGGCAGATGTGCGTGCATTTACATTTCCATCTGTCTTCTTGGTAGCTACAGAAAATCGCTAGATATCATTTTTCTTTTCTAATCTGAAGTGGAGAAGCTTTTCTAATCAATACCATCTTAATTCTGACAATCACCCTTGTAAATCTGCCTGAATTTGTCCCACCAAGAGAAGTCCACTCTGGTTTTTGGGCTTACTGCTGCTGGAGGACAGGATGCCTGGGCAGCAGAAACCCCTCTGCATAGCCTGGTGTGCAGCTGTGAGATTGCTTTTTCATGATGGGGAAAAAAAGAATAAAACTTCGCTCCTATGTCTGATCTTGCATCAGTTCAACCACCAGTGGCTTTCTCTATTCACCTCAGATCCCTCCATAAACACCCTTCCACCTTTATACTACGTCTCAGAGGGCTGGAGACACGGTGCAGGCTCTTGCCAAGGGCTCCTCCAGCAGAAGCCTGAGGAATAGTCCCTTCTGCGCTGCAGGGAAACCTCAATATCTGCAAGTTCACAGCCCATCACATTAATTAACAACTTGGCTCCTCCTTCTCTCCTCCAACAGGAGAGCAGGGGTTTTCCTGCTGTAAACTCCAACTTAAAGGTAAGGCCTTGTCACCGCTTTTGGGAAGCCCAGATGTGTCAGTGGGGATTGCTGGCAGCTCTCCTGGAGCCTTGTGGCACTACCTGGGGTGCTGGTGGCCTGGCCTCAATGGCTGTGATGCACAGACATTCCTGGCCTCTCACACCTGCCTTGCCCACCTGCTGTGCTCTCCCAGAGGGGTGATGCCCCATCACATACACACTTCTGGCCATGCAGTGAAAAATCCTGTCCCCATGTGATCTGTTTGTCACAGGGGAGACGAGGTTTGACCTTCCAAAGGCAGGAAAGGCGAGGCAACATGGACTGCTGGGGCATTCCTAGCACAGGCTGCCTGGCTGGCCGCAGCACAGGGTTGTAGGGCACATCACAGCACAGACTGAAGCAGGAGGGAGGGCAGAGGGCCCCTGTCCTGGCCAGTGCTACTGGAGCAGGGCATGGGGGTAGTGGGGACCAGTGGGATGTGGTCGTCCTCTCAGGCACAGGCAACTTCAGGACTTCTGCTCTATCCACGGACCAGCACCTGCAGGAGAGACCAAACCCTCTTGCCTGCAGGAATCACACGGAGGAGTTCCTGCTGCTGACATCTGGAGCTCAGGGGGGTTTCTGTACACACTTCCACACTTGCAACATGCTATTTATCTTCTCTCTTCCTCAGCTGTGCCCAGATCTTACCTGCATATCTTAATTCTCATCTGTTTTCGCATAAGATACATTTTAGCCCTGCAGCATTGTGCTGCTATGACAACAGGCTTGCACTTCTACTGCTTTCACACCCTTGTTTTTCTTGTATTAGGACTCTTCCCCTCATCTCACAGCCTTGCTCTAAAGACATGACTTCATCCTTTATATTTGTCAGCAGAATGCACTATTTGTTCTACAGACTGTTTCCGTGGAAGTGTTTTTAGTGCCTGAGAGAAGGTGAAGATCTACTACATCCATTGCCAGATCCACAGCTGAGTGCTTGTGTCCAGGCATTCAGAAGTAGTCAAAGTTTTAAAATAAAGGGTACCTCGTGCTAGTCAGGGTCAAAACAGACCCAGGTTTTGGTTCCACTAAACAACCACAATCCACTTCCACCGACTTTGAAAATAATGGTTTAAGCATGCCATGTCTGTACAGCAAAGCATTTGGAAATACCACAGACATAAAACATAAACATGTTATTTCTAAAGATGGTTGTTTCCTCCAGGAGTTTCCTCACACATACAAAGTAAGTGAGGAAATCTGTGAAGACCGCAGACAGAGCGTGCTGGTGCACACATGAACAGGAACAGAATAATTAAGGAGCAGAGAGAGGAAATAAACCCCCCAAAAGTATGAGGTCTGCAAGATTTTGAAGTTAAACTGTTTTGTTCTGCAGTAATCAGAAGTTCTGAAGCTCTTAAATAAACGTGCCTTTAGATGGAAATACCTAATTTTACTTTGTTTGCATGTTCAAATAGATATTTAATCAGTTATCTATGTCAATTAACGGCCAGTTCATATGAGAAGAGCGATGTATAAGCACTTCTAAAAAACTGTAGTTAGTAGGATTTCTTTAAAGAAGAAAACCTCTTATCTACAGAGTTTCATAGAGGCAAACTGCAAACACGATCGCCTTGGAGTAAGGCATGTTACATTTCAATCCTTTTCATCTTTATGTCTTGACATCTTAAGTGGAGTTTTTGCCAAAAAAACATTAGCGCTGTGTTATTGTTATAAACACAGTAATGTAAGTGGAAAAGAGGATATTTTTCTGGGGGAAAAAAGGAAACCTTAAATTTTTTTTAAAAAGTCTTCAGTAGTATAATGTAGTTAACTCACTGTAAGCATAGAGGAACAAACAGGTTCAAAAGGATGGCTCTCAAATCCTGGCTAAATTAGACCATATTTTCTGAGGTTCAAATATCTGTCTAGGTCTGTATTTCCAGTGAGTCTGTATGACTTCAACCTAAAAAGTTTCTAGCTGCAAGTGGAAATACCACTATGAAATGGTAGGGGGCTGTTTTAACACTATTCTTAGGTGGGATTCTAGGCTTAGTCGATCTCTACAGACTTTACATAATGATCTGAACTTCTGCATGATTGTCCACACCAAATATCCCAATTACTTTTGGTTCTCCAAGCTGTTATTGGAAATACAGGGGTAAGAGCACACTTTCTTCAGTTCAGTGTTTTTACTTCCTACCTCTCTCTCTCTCTCTCTCTTTCTCTCTCAAGAGTGAAATCTTGAGGAGGAAAGGTCCTGCGCACCGACAGCACAAGATGCCAGTTCCCTGTGCTCAGCTATAGAGCAGGTACTGCAGCGAGTAAAATTTCATTATTGTCCTCCCACAGTATATCAGTCTAGGGATGCATCTCTTCCATATCTGAGATTCTACCGAGGTTTTTTATTGGATCACGTATTCAAGACCAGAGACTGAGGATATGTTTAGATTTTTCCCTCTCTTCTGCAAATGACTATGCCAGCTGGAAACGCTACATTGGGATGGTATGCTTAGAATGGTTCAAGCATTTATGAGAGCTATCAGAACTATGGATAGAGATTTACACAAAAATACTAAATAAAAGAGGACTTGGCCTCATCTCCAAATCAAAACTATTATATAAGGCAGCCACACGCCTCCCTGCTAACGAGCAGTAGACACCTTGTGTGAAGCAGCTTGTACGTTCAGCAAGACCCGCCGCTGTCATGTGAGCAGCCAGTGTGGCCCTGGCAGATGTGTGCTGTCAGGGGGGAGTCCTGTGGTAGCTCCTGCTCCGGGAGCACTGCTCGAGACCTGGGACTGAGACAGTGGTGAGACTGAGCCATTTCCAGAATCTCTTTCCAGCCAGCCAACGAGGCATTGTGCAGTTGCAGTAACAGCGAGTTTCTCAGCTCTGATAAACGTGCCCATGAGGAATTGCACTAAGCTAACCAGAGTGTTTTAGAGATGTCACCACAGAACTTATTTCATTGACTAATTAATTGATTAGGATATTAGAATAATTAACCAGCTATGTTTCAATTTCAACTGCTCAGACCCCCAAACTTTGTATCTCTTTACTTAAGGGGACAAAAATGAAAGCTGACTTCTTCCTCTGCCCGAATCAGGGGAAATCTCCTTCCCTTGCCACATGACTAGGGCAGCTGTAGCTGCTCAGGGCTCATTCTCTTCCCTCCTTGGCAGATGAGGTGGGATATGGCAGGTAAGGAAACCAAGAAGAGGTGCGGCAAGAGCAGCCAGCATCTGCCTGGGGCAACCATTCTCCTGTGTCTCCCATTCTCCTGCTTGTGGGTGGAGACGTACCAACAGCCATGCAGGAGGAGCCAGCATCCAACCTGACAGTTATTCTAAAACAAAACCTCTCCCTCGGGGAGATCGTCCTCCAGAAAAAGAAACATAAGCAAATGGTGCCGTTTAGGTTCTCTGTCCTGATTGTGCCTACAAGGCACAATTTTCAGAAATGTGAGTGGGGTTACCTACGGTTTCATCCAGGACACTTATTTCCAAGCTATGTACTTTGAGTTGGTTGGCTCTGGACCGGGGCTGGGGCTGCCTTTGCTCCCTTCTCCCATTCATGCAATTGCATATATATAAGGAAACTTTGATGGCCACCTTTTCCTTTCTCCTTCTCTTCGTGGGCCCTGTTAACACAAAATGATTTAGCCCTGTATCACAACAGATGTTACAATATTGGGAGCTAGGAGCCCTCCCTTGTGTTTTGCTGTTCTTTGACCCACAGAGCTATCCACAAGGTTGGACAGGCAGCTGCCTGAGTGCGTCTCTGCCCACAAACAGAAAAATAATCAGGTCAAAGAATATAATCTATTCTACACAAGGCATATTGGAATTAACTAGATAAGTAAAGAGTTGGAAATAATGCATCAAATATGCCTGACAATGTCTAAACAGTCAAATGGTAATGGAGTTCATTATCTCAATAGATGAAAAATAATCATTCTGTTGGCCAATTCTGTCCATTAAAAATGAGGTTGTATTAAATACTGACAGAACTTTCTAAGTTATACCTCTTTCGCTGACGTGATAAATCTTATGCAGAAGTTTGCTTGCGGAAAGATTCTGAGTACCATTTATTTGTGTGTCACTGTGCTATTGACAAAACTACAGATCCCTAGAGAAGGCAGTACAGAGAAAAAAATCCATTATCATTATTATCCTATGACTGAGTAAATGTGCGCATACTGGATGCGACTGCAATTCATGGTACAAGAAAATGAAGGAATGAAAATTGTCTCTCTGGAGTTTTCTCATTGGCCAGTAAAATTCTTGTTACTGTACTTAGTGAGTTGACACATTAAATGTTTGCTCATTACTGTTGGGTAATATGTCAAAAGGAAAACATAAAATACTGAGTGGCTTTGTACTATAGTTCTGTATGTGCCTACAGTCGAAATAAAATATAAATAAATCCACTGTAACAGTTATTTCCTTGTTTAGTAAAGAGGGAGGTCTGACTGAAGTCTTTTACAATAGGTGTTTGCATCTGTTTTCTCATTTTAGAAGAGAGACTCCCTGAAGCAATTAAAAAGAATTAACATTGGCTTTTATATGGGCTGACAGTTTGACGTTCAGAACAGAAGAAAAAGGAAAAAAAAAGCAATGCTGAGTCTCTTGGGTTTCCTCAAGGCAACAGCAAAAACGTGCAGGATAGAACTAGCCACACCTCTGGTTATTTCCAAATGTTCCTTTCTTTTTTCCTGGGTGAACTTGACTCTCTCAGCACACAGTTTTTGCATCTATCCTCCCAGGTTTCCGGCATGTTATGACACATAGTCGGGTGAGATGTCCTGTTAGATTGTAACTCGCACGCTCCGTGCTGCTCAAGTGACAGGGAAAGATGCTGCCCGCTCTAACTTGAACCGGCAGCACAGGTTGCACCATGCCTGCAATCTACGGCAGAGCTAGATTTTCTCTTCATCTATGAAACCAGCATTTTCTGTGATGGTGGGGTGGGAATGAAGGGGGAAAAAATACTACCCGCTAAAAATAATCTGTTGAGTTATGTCATTTGCCTTCATGAGCAGTGAGAAGAAGGTTTTATGCTACCGCTCTCTGTGGAGAAGTGCAGCCCAGACACAGCAGCAGCCCCCAAAACCATTCTCGGCAGCCTGGCAGATTGGTACCTAACTGCTTTTGAAGTTTGAGTCTATCAAAGCCCGAGACGCCGTAACTCGGGAGCACGACTGCCGCGCGAGTATAGAGACACAGAAAAATTACTTAAGCAAGCAGACTGCCCTTCTCGCTCACCCAAAGCAAGCAAAAGCAAGTAAAAGCAAAACAAGGAAAATAGGAAAGGAAAAGGAAAA